>NW_006263516.1:687950-693072 GCF_000469605.1 Apis dorsata | reverse complement strand
TATATATATATATATATATATATATATATATATATGTATGTATGTATGTTATTGTATATGTATTTGTATATGTATTAAATTTCACGAGATTAATAATTACTACAAAAAATAATTTCTATTTACCAACAAATCACTTGTCACATATCGCGATTTTGTCATGAATGAAGATAATCTTGAACAGCTGAAACTTCCATGCGACTAATTTATGACGTTTGATGCACCAATTATGATTAAACTAATTTCGCTTGTTACATTTACCATTTGAAGCGTATCACGGAAATACAGTTCAATTAATCAACACAAATATATTAACAACTAATACAGGTAAAACATTGAATAATATCTTCAATTGTTTAACATAGATTTTAATAATTCAACTTTTCAAATATTTTACGTTTTACATTATAATTATAAATTATAAGTTATTTAGAAAAAGAGAAAATACATAAATATTATTTCGGATAAACAATATATTATCTCAACTTAAACACAATTTTAATAAAGTTAACAAATTATCCAAATTTTTATTTTTTCATATAAGTAAAGAAAAAATAAATATAAAATTTGTCGATATTAGAAAAAAATGTCATTATTCAATTACCAAAATTATAAATAAAAATGTCTTTGATCGATCTGAAAACATCAAAAGACTTTTAAAATACGCAACGTAAAATGTCATAATGGAAATCGAAGATGCATGATCGATAGTTGAACGATCAGATGAGGGAAACAAGATTTTGCTATCAACCGTCGAGGGACAAAAAGAGGTGAAAAACGAGAGAGCGAAGTAACGAATATGAATGTCGTTAGCAAGAAAATCCGGCTATTCATTCGCGTCTCGTACTTGGTTGGGAATTTGAATTACCCGTACGAGACTAAATTTCCTCCTCTTCTAGGCATCGTAACTTGCCGATGGGCGGCCCGCGTGCCGTATTTCAAGTTGATGTCACCGCACGCACCGATACACAAGTGGAAACGTGAATTTACGATGGATCGTGTACATGCGCTCGACAACGACGAAGGATCGATCAACACTATGCTCTCACCTACGGTCCCTGTTAGTCTACTCCACCACGAATGTCTAATTACTTTTGCGCTGCTAACTGGGTCAATGATATTTTATTTCGGATAATCGCAGTCCGCAGAAAAGATGACCTTCTTTTACCGCGCGATGACTTGGTTCATCGTAACACAACACACCAAAAATCATACATTTCAACAATGTTCACACAAATACGCTGCAATTCGTTCTAACTTGTCTCACGCGAACACTTTACGTTATTTTCTTCCGCCGTTGCGATTCTTGAACGCCACTACATAAATATACACGTACGTTAAGTTTATGGCGCGCTTCGCTATTCCACAAATACACGTATTGCGATTTTTCAAAGAGATTAATGGATTAATCGAAAAATAAATGAATAAAATTTTCGACAAATTTGATTGACCGTTTAAAAAATCGTGATTCGTAAAGAAATTCAATTTTTATCAAATTTTGACGATTTAACAACAATTTTTCCGTTCTCGAAAGTAATTGTTGCAAGTATCCCCATCAAGAATGAGTTACGCAGTTATTTAAATCTCCCTCATACAAAAATAATAGTTATATACTAACAAGTTATATACTATCAAACACAAAATTCTAAATGTTCCCTTGTCATAAGTTGTATTTGTACATTTTTAGAGAAAATGAATGGTAAGTGACAAAAAAATAATGTTAATACCGTGAAAAAAATCAGCGAAAGTTCGATGTAAGTACGAATGTCAGCGATGCTTGACAATTTAACACTGACCTAACCTCGCGCGCTGCAGGCCACGCCGGTTGTTGAAGCAGCTCCCGAAACCACTGCACACCCGCACGCACTGCACCCACGACTGAACAACGGGGGGTATCCAAGTCTCGGAGTCTCTCGTTCTAGGGTTCGAGGATTTTGCCCGATCGGCGGCGCCACTAGGCATGCACACGTACCAAGAGAATCGCGGAAGCGTAACAGGAGAACACCAAGAACCAGAGAAAGAGAAAGAGAGAAATGGAAAAGGACAACGAAGACTCGGGCAGGAATCTGGACCAATCTTGCGCGCGCATAAACGATCCCTCTATGCATGTACGCAAAACGAGATATGTATTGGTACAATATACGATAGTCTGCAAGGTGTGATCTCGAAAAAAGGTGTCGATGCTCCGCCCACGAAAGGCTTCGTTGTTGAAAGGATTAGGCTTTTTCTTTGATCTATAGAAACGACACAAGTAATTGAATCACTAATAAGTGAAGAATAAGGAAGAGATAATGGGATTTAGTTTTCGCACATATTCTGTTATTAGAAGCAAGAATTCAAATCTTATTAGGATTAGAATAAGTGCGTTTCTTCATTTTAAATGATTCTAATAGATAGATGGTTTCAAAAACAAGATTTATATTTTCGCTTAGATAAGTAAATAAGTTTCAATATTAATAACTGATTTTTTATTATTTAATTTGTTATATACGATTATTTAATTAAGAATATTTTTTTGTATGATCAAAAATAAAAAAATACCTATCTTTTATTTTAAAAATAAAATTTTAAATAAATTAAGATTTTAAATGATAAAAGAAATAATAAATTATAAAATATTAAAATATCTACCGAGTAACAAATTGAAACAATACAAAAACAACTGAATATCTTGAACAAATTCCTCAAAAGTTATAATATAAAGACATAATTATAGTTTTATATTTTTTGATCTAATTTTTTATCTTGGAATCTAAAAAACTAATCTAGGTACTCGCCAATTACCTTTTATTTTCTTGTATTAATAACAAAGTTATATAAGTAACTTTAGTTTCGTATATTTTATAAAACTTGAAATAATTTTTTAAAACTTGAATCGCATTATCTATAAAAAATTGTTTTATATAAATAAATAAGATTTAGATGTTTTTAAAAGAAATAAAAAAAAAATTCGGAATAATCATTTGCTTAAATATAAATTCTTATAAAAAAGCATAGATTACATTTTTAAAGAAAAAAAAACTTTGAAAAAAACAAAAAAACTTTAAAATTAAAAATTTTCAGCTTCAAAATAATAATATGCCGCCAAGCCGACAAATTAAGGTGAATAGAAAGAAATAAGCAACAAAGTAAGAGTAGTTCATGAAGTGAGAGAAAACTCTAGAAGAGAAAATAGCAAGGAAGGGTCGTTCCAATTCAGCGCAGCTCATTTATCATTGAACCTCGAATGCCAATCTCCTTCTCCGCGAATCGAGAAATAGAAAAAAAGAGGGTAAGCATAAAATGAAGGGTGGAAAGACTTGGGAAGTTCGACCGAATTATTTGTCAAGTATTAAAGTTCTTTTAATTCATCCGGCGGCTATTGTACTTCGAAACTGCAGAATAGGCCTGGTTTGACCTGAAAATCGATGAGTTCAAATTCGTAAATCAATCTGCAGCTTTTAATTGGGTTGGAACAATTAGAGTTTATTTCATTTCAAGCGTCGTTTCATAATTGATAAAAATAGAATAATTTTCTTTTAGATCTTCTTATTCTTATTTTCTATTTCTTATTTTTTATCTTTATGTTTCTATATTTCTATTAAATACTATATATACAAAATTTAAGATATCCCATTATTATATATATGTAATTTTTGTTACATACAATAAAAATATTAAGATTGTTTTATATATATATATATATATATATATTATATACTGTTGTAATGTAATAAAAATACTATAAAAATGTTGATAATTCTATTATATTCTATAAAAATGTGACTAAGTGATAACATAATAAAGAAATTTTTATATTTTTATTTATTTTAAAATAGAAATAATTCAGATATATTAAATAATTTCAAAAAATTTAAAACACACAAACTATCATTATATGCATTTTTCATTATTCGAAAATTCAAGTGATTATGGATTGATAAACATATTGCTTTTAATGTGAGCGGATATTGAAGAAAACTTGGCAAATTACCAATAATCCTTGAATCATTGTTATCGACAACATTGTTATTCTACATTTTGCAATTTAACTCAAAAATGAATTAAATTATGCTATCAATTCAAAATGATTTGATTTAAATATTAAATGTCGTAAAATTATTTATTATTTTATTATTTATTTTATTATTTATTTTAATTGGTTCCATCATAATGATGAATAAGATTTATAAACAGAGAAATTTAAAGAAAAAATCTTATAAATTTAAGTTAATTTAATTTTCTTAAATCTTTAAAAATATTTATGTAATTTAATTGATTGCATCTATTTATTAGACTTATTAGATTTAATTAAATAAACAATCAATATAAAATTGCTTATCAAAAAATAAAATTAATTCTAAAATTATTCATACTCAAAAAAAATACCTAAAAAATTCATACTCATTATAATACTCAAAAATTTTAACTTCATTAAATTTTTTTCTATCTTATAATTCGAATAATAAATTAAATTGTTCAGATCAATTTGCCATATAGATATAACTTAATCTAACCAAAAGTTAAACTTCTGTCAGTGAAATACATAACATGCATTTGTAATTAATAGTTAGTCCTATGTTCACAGAAACCACTAGATACTTCGACCAAATATACGAACCAAAATCTGTCTGAGTGTGATATGCATTATTTTCTAAACTCTATTCTCAAAGTTACATTTGTTATGTGAATGAACAGATATATACATATACAAAATTTGAAGATTAAAAGATTAAAATAATTGGAATATAATAAAAAGATATTTGAAGCTTTACTAAATTGAATATAAAATATGTTAGGAATAATTATAAATTATGTGATTTTACTAAAATTAATACTAAAATTTTAAAAATATTTAAGAAGATAATACATTTTATTATTATAATATATCTAATATAATATATCTTAATATATCTTAATTGTAATAAACAATTGTAATGTAATTTTAATATAAATATCCTAATCTAACATAACTTAACCTAACTTAATTAAAAAATATATCTTAATTCAATAATTTTCACGTGTTTAATAATAATAAATATAATGATATAAATAATAGCGATAAATAAATATAAAAATATAAATAAATATAAAAATAAATAATTTTCAATTTTAATTATTCTTCAGGTATAAAACATTAAAAAAA
>NW_006263516.1:671169-687886 GCF_000469605.1 Apis dorsata | reverse complement strand
ATAAATCAATTAAAGCATTGTTGTTAAAGTGAAATACGCGTTTTATATGTATATACAATTTATTCTGTTAGGAAAGAGAGGCAAGAAATGGCATTTCTGCAGTGATTCGGCAATCTTCAAGAACTGCAGTACGAGTTTGCAGGTGCCAAGCAAAGGCTACCGATAAATTACCCTAGTAAATTTAGTTTTTCCCAAAACTCTTGCAGATTTTAAGAATTCAAGAATAGTGCCAATATGCTATCGAAACATGTTCATAGAGAATTTAATTTTAAAATTNATAAGCATACTTTCTATTTTATATATAATATAACATTTATAGAACATAATATAACATATATAGAATGTTATAACATTTTTAATAAATTCGTATTCTTTATATAAAATTATTTTTTTAAATACATAATATATATATAATATATAAAGATTCGTTCAAATTTCATTAATATTAATACAATATGTTTATTAAATTTTCGATATTAAAAATCTTTATTTATAATGATTATATAATTAATATAATAATTAGAATTCAATTAAACTTTTCAGAAATTGATCTAAATATCTAAAGATCTAAAAATAAAACAAATTTTATATATATTTATATTTGTTTAATAATATTTGATCTTGTTTATTTCTGCAGTGATAAATTATTATTTATAATAATTTTTACAGAATGTTAAAAGCCAAAATAAACACAAAAATTAATTTACAAAAATATTGAATGAACTTTAATTAGCTTACAAGCAATTTAAGTTTGCATTAGATGAAAAAAACAGATACAATAGATAGAAATAGAACTAATTTACTTCATTTCGTTTCACAAACTCGTTTTACAAACTTAAAATTTATATATCAACTGATTCTTTCATTTTGACTTCTAAAATACATTAATATTTGTATGCATGTTCATATTTTTATAAAAAAAATAAAAATAAAAAAAATCAACATAAACAATTATTTAACAAGATATAAATCTATATTACAAAAGTGATAAATAAGATAAAAATATTTAATTGGATTCTTTTCTATCATAATTGATTCTGAATAATATATATTATTTTATTCTTGTCTATCTTGAAATGTTCTATCAAAATGTGAATAAAAGATCAATAAAAATCATTCTTTTAAAAAAATAAAATTTCCATAGTATCTTTTTTATCTATAAAAAATCCTTATCTATAAAAAATTATATATATCGGATTATTATATTATCAACATTAGATTAAATTGAAAACAAATAAGTTTAATCTAATAATTTTTTGTTATAAGTGGATTCAAATAATAAATATCTGATCTTATATAATTATACGAACTACATACTAATTAAATACAAATTTCCAAGTTTGAATTTTCCATAACATCTACATTTTTTATTTACATATTTATCTTATAATTTTTTTGTTATGTATACATACAAATGAAATATAAGTATGAAATATATTTCACAAGTGAAAGTATTATAAGTGTAAACAATATAGGTTAACAGAATAAATACAAATACAATAGGTTATAAGTATTAATTACATATAATATATCAATATTTCTTATTTAATCTAAAATTTTGTATAAAATTCCATAAAAGAAAGGAAGTAAAAACAAATTATTTAATTTTGTAAATTATTTATATAATGTTATTAAAAATCTTAGTAAATTTTAAATTAATAAGAAATAGAAATTTTTGTGAAAAAATGCATTATATATATATATTATATATATATAAGAAGTAAAATTTTTAGTAAATAAATTTATCAATTTTTAATTCAAAAAACTTATATTTTATATTATGTTGTTTATTTTTATTACTATGCAATAAATCCATAAATAAACTAATATATAGATAAGTATACTTTCTATTTCATATTTGAAGATTATAAAACTATTCTTGATTCCCCTAGATTTTGATCACGTGATTTGCTTACGTTCAGTGATTCAATTCAATAAATATAGTATATGGATATGAAATATATTTTGTTTATATTTGATTATATATGAATAGTTATATTGTAACAATTTTTTTTTATTATTTAATATTAATATAAAACATTAGTAAAAAATAAAAAAATTGTCACAATAATATATTTATTCTACGAGTCGATAGATGGAGCTAAAAGAAAAGATTTTCATATATAATTTGGTCGTCTAAGTTATAATTATAATTAAGGTTTGATTATAAAAGACGCATGTATATAACCTATAATTAATCATTAAGATTGAAAAATTGATACAATAATAAAAAATTGTGTAACATATTGTAAAAAAACAGTTTTTACATTATAAAATAGTTTTTATGTTATTTAGTTAATGTTAATTTAAATGAACAATGCCAAAATATTATTGTGATTATTGTGATACATATTTAACACATGATTCGCCGAGTGTACGAAAAACTCACTGTCAGGGTCGTAAACATAAGGACAATGTTAAATATTTTTATCAAAAATGGATGGAAGAACAAGCACAACATTTAATTGATGCAACAACGGCAGCATTCAAAGCTGGAAAAATCGCTTCTAATCCTTTTGCAGCAAACAAAGGAGCAGCAATTCCACCACCTCCGAATCTTGGCCCACGACCTGGGGTACCACCTCAGGGTCCACCAGGTATGATGCCACCTCCAGGCATGCATCCTGGTGGTCCAATGGGTCCTGGAGGTCCAATGATGATGGGACCACATGGACCAATGCCACCTATGATGGGTATGAGACCACCTATGATGGGACCTATGGGACCAATGGGACCAATGATGGGTCCTATGGGACCTATGGGTCCAATGAGGCCTCCAATGAATGGACCACCACCACCTATGGGAGGACCTCCACCAATGAAGAAATAATGAAGATATATAATTTTAACTATTATTTTAATTATATTGGTATAAATAATTCATCAATTCATTATATATATTAAATAGCATGATATTAACATGTAAATATTATTCATTAAAAATTTGAATTCCCTTCCATAACACGTAATATATTTTTGGAATATTAAGATACAGAAGATATTAATTTTAAAAACTAAAAATAAAGTTAAATATAAATATAATATTAGTATTATTTTTATAATTAATATAATAATTCATTATATATATTAAATAATATTAAAATGTCCTATTATAATATAATTATAGGATAAGGAATATAAAATACATATTTGTTTAAACAAAATTTTTTTATTTACAAAAAAAATAGACAAAGACATAATTTATATGTACTAAATTTTTTAATACATATAAATATTTTAAGATATTATTAAATTATTCTAAATAAAAACTAATATTATAAATGTATTATAATTGAGATTATTGTTACTGTCAATAATAAATTCTTAAAATTTATTATTTATAATACCTATTTTAAACTTATTATTTAAATATATAAATTAAGCATTATTGAATAATATTATTTAATTAAAAATATTATAAGTATAATCTTTAGTAAAAGGTATTTAATTGTAAAGATATTAATTTAAATGAGAATACAATTATGATAATTGCATACAATGTAAGGCTTATTGCAGTTTTATATAAAATTATTTAAAAGTGGATTTTATTTTTTATTTAATTATGAATATTAATAATATTAAAGGATATTTAAAAAAAAATTATAAGTTTATTTTATTCAAAATGCCAATAGATTTTTATTTCATCCATTTAGCATATCAGTATATAATGAAAGCTTTTAATAAAGACTATTATTTCTTATTTTAAAAATAAAGTTTATTGCAGATAATTACAAAATGAACTTACATATTTCCTGTGATCTTTTTCCAAATTTACCAATCTTATTAAAGTATCAATATGTTCTTGTTTAAGATTTTTATCATTTATTCTTTTCTTAATCTCTTCAACTGCTTTATTCATATATGGTACATTAAATTCAAGAGCTTCATTTATAATTTCATTAGCTTTATTCTCTATAGATGTACCAACATTTGCTACTTGATCTTCTATAACATCTGAATTATTTTCAAGATCTAATTTTGCTTTTTTTGCTTTCTTAGATTTTTTCTTTTTGAGGATATTTATTTCAGAATCAATTATATTATCTTCTTGTTGTAAATTATTTGTTTTTATTTTTTCATTACTATTATTCATTATTTCTAAATTTTTCTCTGTACTTCCTGAGGGTTTTATTTTGGCACAAGGTACATTCTTAGATGTTCTTGATGTTACATTAGTACATATAGATTTTTGAAGAGTTATAGGAATTAAATTTGATGAAATAATTTTTAAATTTGATTTTTGTATAGGATTTGTTATTTCATTATTATTTGAAATATCCTGATTATGTGGTAATTGTATAGGCTTATCAGTAGATTCTGTAATATTTCCTACATTGTGTATTTTAACATTTTCTGCATTATATGTTTGCATCTTATTTATCAGAACATTTTCTACAGAAAGAATAGTAGGTATTTGTTTACCTTTTATTTCAATATTTTTTGATGAACATGCATCATTATTTTTTGTGATATTACATGTTTTTTTAGAATTAAATTTTTGTAAACTTTCTATGAATGATTCATAAGAAGAAAGTTTCTTATCTTTTTGCTTTTTAATTTGAATCTTTTTTTTTTCATTTTTAAGTTGTTTTTCTTTATGTTTATAATGTACTTTAAGAAGACGTTTTAATTCAATGTCTGTCAATGCACGAGGTACAAATATTTGATTATAAATAGCAATAATATGTAAATATATTCCTATACTTACATCATTGTTTGGTGATCTATCTAAATATCTAATCATTTTTTTTAATTTTTTAAATAATTGATTATAGTTAGGTAATGTATGAAACACTTTTAGCAATTCACTTCGAAGACTTATGATTTTTTTTGAAGTAGAAATCGATATTGCAGAATCTTGAATCTCAGTCATTGATTTCTTTAATTGATCTATTTCAGTACAAAGATGATTAGGATCTTTTAAATTTCTTTTTATTTCACCTATTTCTTGTATCAAAAATTTAAGTAATTTTTTTCTATTACGAGGTAAATTTATATGCATCTTTAGACTCTTATCTTCATCATTAAGTTTAAGCCAAAAAATGAATATTTTTATTATATTTACAGCATTATTTGCTATAGTACGAACTCTTAACATTAGTTCTTTATTTGAATTATAATATATTTTAATTTCAAATTGAATTATTTTTATTAACTCATCTAAGAAATGTGGAGAAACTCGACCTTTTAAAAGATTTGTTATATGAGAAGGTTGAATTTGTTCACCCAAAAGTTTTCGTTTAATTTCCTCGCCGTTAGGCTTTTTTGTATAAAATTTTCCATATGAGTATACAACAAAAGAATTTTCTAGATCATCTTTACCTTCAAGAAATATCATACATTTATTTTTTTTATTAGTTAATGGTATTATATCTTCATTTTCACGAACAGAAATTTGATTGGTTGTTTGTTCTGATTGACTGGATTTTTCTTCTGGTTTTCCTGTATAATCTGATACAAATGCTGGTGTCGGAAAATGTTGTGACCATCGATATTCGTTACATGTAGAAGAATCATGACCTCGCTTCGTACAATTACAACAATACAATAAGTCTGCAGGTTTCATAACTTCAGATAAATTTTGTGGTATATTTATCTCTGATGTTCGTGTCTACAATATATAAAATTAGCAAAAATATTAAGATATTTAAATTATAATTGTATAAAGCATTTATATATAATATTTATATGTAAACTCACTGTTTGATGAAATCTTCTCCAAAGATCTGGACATTCTGTTGATTCATGTCCTATAGCATTGCATGTATTACAATATAATACAACACAAGACTCACAAGTTTTTCTAAATGTATTTTGTTTTCTACCACACTGCACAAAGAATTTATATGTTATTATTATAATATAATATTTTTTATATATAATAATTTTTTATAATATATTTATACCGTGAGACACATTTTTTGAGGACATCGAGTTTCTATATGTCCTTGAATACCACACATATAACATCGAAGAGGTTTGTATGGTTCTGGACAATTATGTTTTTGGTGACCTGGTTGATGACAATTAGTACATTTCATATTCCAATATCTTTTATTTTTTAATAAATTCGGCATCAGGTCTTCATCTAAAATAGCCCAAAGTCTTGGGTCCTCTATAATTTATTTAAAATATAAAACATTCAAAAATAATAAATTTATAAATAAAGTTAATTTTTAATAAAAACTCACTTGACATTTTACTTTGAATTTCTCCTATATCAAAATTTTCTTGTCCTTGGAATTCATAAAAAGCTTTAAGATCTTGTGACATAGGGCGAAAAAAATATTCTGCCCATGAGTCTTCATTAGTTTTATCTTTATTATTATCTTCTTCACAACTTAATTTAGAACGTTTACTTTCACTTGTGGAAGGTTCACTATCATTTTCATGGTGTCTTTTTCTACTTGAAGTCAATTCTTTGGAATTAAGGAAATTTGATACTACTACATCTTTTGTAAAATTATTTAATTCTTTCTTATCTCTTTCATACATAACATTCTTATCGTTAATTGTTTTTGATGGTGATTGAAAATTAGATTTATTGTCTTTATCATTGTTAGATATGAATAAATCATCAGATTTATTAAAATCTTTAATATAAATTTCTTTTTCATTAGAAGAATTATGTTTCTCACAAGAATTTGTATCTTTGTTAAAGTGTTGATCTGATTGAACAATTTTACTCATTTCCATTATTTCTTTTATACTTGAAGCACCTTTCTGTACTTCTGTACAGTTAAGTACTATGTTTTCTATTGTTGGTGTATCATCAATAAAATCTATAACTGAATTACTACTATCTGAATTCTGGTCAATTACAACAGTTTTCTTTTTGGTATTTTCTACCAAATCATTTTTTTTTTCTATAATAAATGAAGATTCTTCATCTATGTCACTATTATCACTTGATGTTTCAGAATTTTCATCTGAATCTTGTAAATTTATGACAGGTGGTTGAGGTTTTGGTGGAATAGGAACTTCTAAAATAGATTCTTCAGAATCACTTTCTGTATCTGATGATAGCAACATTATTTCTTCTGAATAATTAGCTTTCTTTTGTAACTTGTCAGATCTACTAAGTATTTCATATTTTGTATTCCTTTCTACATCATTTATAGATTTTGCATGTAATTCTTGCTCAATAATGATTTGCCGCTGATTTTCTTTGTTTTCTTTAACACGTTCATTTTCTCTTAAATTTTTTTGTTTTTCTTCTTCTATTTCTTGCAGTCTTTTTTTTAGATTTTCATATTTTTTTAAATACAAATTATTAATAAATGATTTGGAAAACTCATATTTTTTAAAAATGTTATCAATTTTTGTTTCATTATTCATAATTTCATGACATTTCTCATTGTTATTTTCAATATTATCTTTTGTAGAATGTAAAGTATCTTGATTTGCAATTGCTTCATTATTTAAGCATTGTAAAGGTTTTAATTCTTCTTTAATTTCATTTTCTGATTTTGGTCTTATATTTATATCTTTTTCAATATTATGAATGTTTTGATAATCTGAATTATTTTCATCATGTTCTATCTTATGACATGTTATTACTTGTCCATTATCTTTAGGTTGTTCATTATTTAAAGGTTCAATATTTTCTTCTTTCAAAATTTTCACATGAGATATATCTGAATTACTTTTGTTATTTATATCCTCACATGTTTGATTAATTTCATTTGTAATGCAAATAGATGCAATATCTGGTTTATTATCTTTTTCTATTAATGTTGAATTATTTGCCGATTCATTTATTGGACAAGTTTTTTTATCAGGATCATTTTTTATGCGAATATCACTAATTTGACTGCTATTTGTATCTTTATGAAATGTTTTATCATCATTATTAATATCTTCTAATTTAATATTTGTTTTTGTATCCACATTCTTTGTATCATTTGAACTATAATAAATTTCAGCATATAATCGTGACTGTAGATCATGATTCATTTCTTCATCTTCACTATTTTCAGCTTTACAATAATCTGCAAATTTCACATTAATTTATTAATACTGTTTTATTTTATTGCGTGAAATTAATAAAGGTTACATTGGAAAATATTCTTACCTCGAAAGGCATTATATTCCATCTTTATTCATGCACTTGATACGCGTGAAAGTTTTATATTGAGTAAAAGTATATTTTATAATAAGTGAAATGAAAAAATCAATGTTCTTAACAAAACATTAATGCATTTTTAACAAAAACACACGTGCCTATCTTCTGTAACATTAACATTATACTTACATACTTTTTCTTTGTATAAAATAGCTGCTATCTAGTAATATAAAGATAAAGTTCACAATATTTGAAGTAAAATAGTATCTTAATAGTTCCTATAGAGAGCACTTATAGTAATCTTAAATATATATATACACACACACACATATATATATATAATATAGCGAAGTAGTTTAATAATAAAAGTTTTTATATTCTTTATTTCAATGAGATTATTACTTTAACTCACTTTTACAATTATATTAATAGAAAAAATTTAAAAAGTTATGTATACATATTGTGAATATGATATTCATTAAAATCCCTAGATGCTCTGTTTAGTACAATTTTAATATAAGATGATCATTTGGTTGTGTCGGCTGCTTCGGGAAGATTCGGAGGTAACGCGACCAATCACGATCACTTATAGTTTGCGATCAGTGCAGTTGATAAATGGAGGATTTGTGTTTGTCAAGGTAGTTTTGTTTACGCGTAAATTTTCATTCGGTATCAACACATCGTGCGTTTTGTGTGTGCTAAGAGGTAGATGAAGGTGCGTAACAGTTTCCTTCGGGTTTCGTATTAAATTTAAAAGGTAGGGAAACTATCCGGTTAGAGAAATGTATGTTAATGCGAAAATTTGTCGTGCATATGAACTGTTTAGAGATAAAAGATTGTTCACATTAAAAAATATATTACTTTTTACAGCATTATTTAAAAATTATATTAGTATTTCTCATACACTTTTTGTTCAATACGTTCGTAAGAAATAATACGGTTATCTTTTGAATATCAAGCACTCAATAATCTACATTTTTACTTCATAGGTTATGAATGTACTTTCGTAGTATTAAATGATGTATTTCAAATTGAATAAATTATTCTTAAATAATATAAAACATTTAGTTATAAATGTGAAATAATTTGTATTTCTTCCCTGTAAAAAATATGATTTAGTTATATTAGAGAATATGAACAAAACAAATAACATGTATGTATAATACTTTGTCTTTCATGAAAATAATTTTATATTTAGTTTAATGTATGCAATAAGAAATTATTAAACAATTTATCATATCAATAATCAAACATTAAGCAGTTTTATGTATTATTCTTAATTAATTTTTATATTATTAAATAATTTTTTTTAAGGTCATAATATTCATAATACTTATGAAATATTGAAAAATATATATATATAGTTTATAATGAAAAAAATTTTGCAGTTAATATGATTATAATTTTATTTATTTAACATACAAAGATATTATTGTATATTATTTTAATATTATTATAATTTAATTTTTATAATAAATTATATTTCATATATTGCGTATTTATTATATGTAATTCTTTAGATTAATTGATTAGATTATTTATTTTAGATTAATTAAATCTATTTATAATCTAATAAATTATATTTATATATTAGTACATAGCAAATAAATTAGAAGTTTTATTTAAATATTAAAGAAATCTATTTAAATGATTATATTTATTATAATTTATATATTCCATAGTTAAATTATAATATTCGATTCTTTTAAATATTATTTTGATATCTGTCTAGGATTTAAAATGTCTCGCAACCATAAAGACAAGTATGAAAACTCCAACCCACGACGTACACATACTTTTATGTCTACGGAGGATGCAAACTCTGGAAAAAAATCTTATTGGCCAGAGTTGGAGATAACAGGCAGTATAAGAAATTTAAGCCCAAATTTATGGCAACTAACTCATCTAACAGCTTTGTATCTCAATGATAATAGTTTACAAAGGATACCATCTGAGATTGGACGTTTAGTCAATTTACGTGCTTTAGATCTCAGTAGCAATAAATTACGCAGTTTACCAGCTGAATTGGGGGACCTCATCTATCTCAGGTATAATTTATATTTGCATTTATATAAATATATATAAATATAATGAATATATATCTTTCTGTATACTAATTTATATTTTGTTTATCTTTCAGAGAATTGTTATTAAACCAAAATTACCTCCGAGTGTTACCATATGAATTAGGAAAATTGTTTCAATTACAAGTGCTTGGACTTCAAGGTAATCCACTCAGCAAGGAAATATTGGCATTGTATGGAGAACCATCAGGGACTCACAAGCTGCTATCATATATGCTGGACAATTTACAAGGTATGTGATTAAAATATTTGTTTATTTAATTAATTATTTTTAATTTTACAAAGATTTATAATATTAGAGTTATATTTAGAGTTTTCTCTGTCATTAATATAATATGATATTATTTACTATTAACATTCAATGATAAGTATTGTAAGCGATGACATTGTATAGTCATCGTTGATCGATATTAACCGTTCTTACATTTGAGTATTGTACCGCTAGATGGCTGTATATGTTTACTTCTTTGTAACTTATTAATCGTGAATTATAATTACGAAAATATAATATATAATATAAAAATTAAATAGATATATTTGAGATTATTATTGTGATTTATTTTTAAATTTTATGCAAATTAAAAAATATGGTTTAATATCATAAAATATGATATATTTATTTAAATTATAATTATTGAAAAAATTTTTCAATAAATGCATCCAATAAATTAAACAAAAATAAATAAAACTGCATGATGAAAATTGAAAAATTTTCTTATGTGGGGAAATTATATTCATTGATTTAGATAGAATAAATATATTTGTTTCAATTCTATTCAATAATATTCAACCAAATCATTCAATTTATAGATATATTTTCTATAATGATAAAAAATTATTCTTAAAAATAATAATTCATTAGTAACCAATAACTGGTACTATTGCATGCATTACATGATCAATTTTATTTATCTCTTAGATTTGTTGGACAGATTATATACATATGTAGATTATTTTAATTAAAGTATGTACGAAATTTGAATAAAAAAATTAGATTTAATTTCATACAAATTATTAATTAATCCATTTATTTTTTATATATAATTTCATATTTAATTTTTAAAGTAATATATAGTAAATTATCTTATCACATATAATAACAAAATCCTATTAAATAATACATATTTAATTTTATTAAATACAAAATAGAAATTTTTATAATTTTTATATTAAATTTTTAAATATCTTTTAATGTAATTCTAATTTAATAATTTTCAGATCATACTATTTATTTATTTATGTTTGTAATCATTGCTTATTATAATTATTGATCATATTAATAAATAATTTATGATAAACATTATCGATTGCAAAATTAACATAAAGATTATTACGCGATGATAAAATATTTTATTTAATTTATTAGAATTAAAATATTGTTAATACAAAATGGTCCATTTGAAGAATCGTAAAAATTTCGCAATATTGATGGAATTTGGAAGTTAACCGGGCTTATGGAGACCATTTAGTGGCTTGGAGAACACATTAGAGCCTACATAATTTAATTTCTTTCAACTTCGGGGTCAAGTGGGTGTGCCGGGGCGCAGGCGCGTTAGGTTGTACGAGTGGTTACGTTAGGGAATGCTTGGTGAAACGTGGGGGAATTGCAAAGCGGACCAGAAGGGAAGGCGTTCTTCTATCCATTGTGTTTCACGATTTTTGCCAGTTACCCGATTGCCTGAAAGGTCTCGGCTGCACCATTCCATTTATCCATTGTTCTCCGACTTTTACTATTCGGCACTATAGTACCTATGCCTGTCATTTCCTCTTCCAGAGAATACTACCTCGTCATTATCGTCCTCCACTTTCTTCGCTTCATCTTTCTTTATGTCAAAGGTCGTTTTTCATATCTAAAATCGTATTAAAAATATAGATATTGTTTATATTTAAAAGGATTATTATTAAAAATTAAAATTTATTTAAATTATTTTCTTAAAAAATATTTGATTTGAATTTTATAATAACTGAAATGACTCATATTAAAAATATGTCAATATAATAAATTGTATAATATTTATGGATTCGCATTTTTTAATTCTTCATGTTTAAAGAATTGAATAAATTAAATTTGTTTTATGTCAAATATTTATCTATATGTATATATGAAATTTTACTAATAATGATTTTCCGTATTTTACACGATATCAATATTATATCAATTTTATGCAATCTATGTTATAATTAATTTAATTCGAGCTATTTATTCACAAAATATATTTTTTAAGTTGCTATCATATTCTATGAGCAAGTTAAAAAAAATTGAAAGTTTACAAATAAAGTAATTTTCAATATTTAGAAGAGCTAGCTACTTGGAACTTATAATAAGCTCTATAAAAAAGTTGTAAAAGTAAATTGATTTGTTATTGTTTGCTTTTTAATATGGTAAAGTTGCTCACTAAATAGGTTATATATAGGTTAAATCTATATTTTGTTTTGTACGATAATAATAAAGTCAAGTTTTTAAAGTAGTTTTCTTCTAAATTATTCAAATATTTTTTTTTTAATTAAATTTGTTCTTGTTGAAAACATTCAAAATTTAATTTAAAAATTTTTTTACTCAATAAAAAATTATATATGATTAATATTTATTATATTATAAAAAATATTTAGTACATTTTTATTAGAATATTGCGATAAAGTTTTAAGATTAAATTTTACAAAATATCAATTTTTCTTAAATATAACTTTAAATATATAATTTTATTTTTATAAATTATAATAAATATAATTTCATATTTTCATTTTTAATATTCATACATGAACATAGTTATGCAAACTTTATTTATTTTTGACTTACTCAATCTCTTTGAGATAAATTGAAGAATTGTGTACGTAAATTTCCTTCTTCCGTAATTCTCTGTAACTCATGTGTACCGCAATGTCTATATTTGTTTCTCAACAGGAAAATCAAGTTGAAAGTTTAGTTCTCAGCCTATGATGAAACTTTCGAATAAACATTACAAACAGTCATAGAATAATTAGTGCGAGTAAAGTTAATTATTTTCGTTATAATTGATTCCTTATTATTTTAAAAATGAATAAATTATTATAATATTTTATGATAAATATTTCTTTTAAAATACTTATTAAATTTTGATAAAATACTTATCAAAATTCTTAAAAACTTTTGTGATTTACTTAGACATATCTACATAATATCATTTAATTAATTTTAAAAATTTAAAAATATATTTTTATTGTGAATAAATTTCAATTTCTCTTTGAACACATTAATTAAGTTTTATATAATGTATCAAATACATGTCGTTAATGTCGTTAATTGTTACTTTAATATTTATTTTTAATTATGAAATAAATTCTTTAAAAATTTACTAATTAAAAAATAAAACTTTTAAATTATATTATAAATTTAATACAGAAAGATGTATTAAAGAAACATTAGAAAGAACTCTCTTTTATAACAAAATATGATTTATATCATGACAAATTATTAAAGTTATACAAATTTTAAGATTATTCACAAATTAATAACTTACATGATTAATCCATCTCTATTTCACGAATTCATTTTATTTCATTTTTTTCATTTCGGTTTGCTAATATTCGCTTTATTTTTTTTATCCTCTTTATCAAGCAATGTTGCTCAAGTTTCAATATTTGTAGTACGTATAGTGGAACACGCACGGAAGATATTCAATTCATAGTGGGGAAATAGAAAGCAGAGAAACGCTTGTCACAAACAAATAAGAAAATGTTCGTTTTAGTCTTTTCGGAAAAAAGAAAACTAGGTCTCGGTGACGCGAGACGAGTGAAAGGGGTCTCTCCCAGTCTGAAAAAAAAAGAAGAGGAAAGAAAAAATATATGCGCGATTCACTAGGTTGCCCGGTGCTACCTCACCCGTATAATNCGAGGCCTCGGTCTCGGCTCCGTGTAATTGAGGACGACTCTGAGAGGAGAAAGTGAACCGCGGTTTCGTGTGTACAGCGTGGCGAGAGTTCCTATGATTCATTCGTTATTCGGTGTATACGGTATGTACTCGGTTAGCCATTGAAACACACGAACTGTGAATCGTGATGACACGCGTTGCGAATTCGTCTCGATGCCTTCTTGTTGACTCCGTTATATCCTTCTTGACAGCTTTTTTTCCTCTACTGGAGACGCGAACAACACAATGTTTCGAAAAAACACTTCCGGGTTGTATTGAATTTCAAATGAATCGAGATCAAAAAAATATATGGTATATATTAATATATTAATTAATATAATTAAATATATTATATTATATTTATATTTATATTATATTATATTATATTTATATTATATATTAATTAAATATTAATNTATATATATATATAATTATGATATATAATATCTTGAAAATTTGTTTTTTGGAAAATAGTTTATAATCAAGACAGTATATGTTTTGACATTCAGTCTAATTTATTTGTGCTTATAAAAGTACAAATAAACTAAAGTATATTATAAAATAGAATAATGTGAATTTGATTTTTGTGACTTTTTTAATGTTAAAGATGAATACAATATTAAATGAATATTTTTTATAGATATGATTTTTACATTTATAATAATTAAAATTTGTTTATTATTTTGGGATTGATAAGTTATTATATTTGTTATACGTGTCAAAAATTACTAAGAATTATTGAATATCAAATTTAAATATAATACTGAAAAATTATTTAAAAAAAATTTTTACAAAAAAGAATTTTAATTTAAAGTTTTTCAATTTGTGGATTCAAGGAATTTCAGTTTAGAATTTTTCAACATTAAACCATTGAAGCTATCAATTGAATATTGTTTAAATTTATATTCTCTTTTTTTTTTCAACTTTTAATATTTCTTTTTTTAATAGTCCATTAATAGTACAATAACATATAATTTTTTTAAACAAAATTATATATATAGTAACATGGATTAATGTATATTTGGTACATTTAATTTAATTTAATAGTTTGATTTTGAATGTTAAAATACTGGATACAAATTAAATTAGACGAAGCAAAAGCTTAATGTAATCTCATTAATTAAATTATCCTTCGTTATTATGCTTATGGATGGATGAATTTGAATAGATTTGGATGATAGAAATGCAAATATCGTATTTATTTGATTTTTATAGACGTTCCGCGCTTCTGTATTTCGCATCGAATCGCATTTGCTGTGGTTTTTGCGATTCGCTGAACGATTCGGTCGTGGGAAAGCGTGGAGTGTTTTCAGGCGGAAAACTCGTTGCACGTTCCTTGGTGGATATTTCTTTTTGAAAGTTGAACGCTTTTTATTGCCTCCTTCCGGAGGTCGTTCAAAATTACTTCGTTCGTTAAGTTGAAAGGTTCATTTCAAATAAAATTACATCGATTCTCGCTCACGTTACATGTTAACGTGGTTGCTTCTTCAAACTTTGCGTAATGTATCGATCTTACTCTTCTTGAACGAATAAAAACTGCTTTACAATTAAATCATTGAAATCTTCAAATTGAACGTTATATATTTTATATGTTCAATGAGAAAACTATAATTATTCTATGATTTTTAATATTTCTAAAATAATTTCCAAGCTGCATATTTAAAAAGAAAATCTTATGATGATAAGTCAAATTTGATTTCAATTGAGAATATTACCATAGTTGAAAGAATTGAAAAAAAATATATTTTCTTTAACTATATTTCGTAAATTTTTGTATTCATTTATGTTTCATTTAATAGATAAGTAATTTTTTTTTTTGAATTATGAAAGTGTTAATATAAGAAATCATTCTATTCTCAAATAATAAAACTTTGTTGATATATTTTATCGAACTTGTCTTATAATTTCATTTTATCAATTTTTCGCATAAACAAGTTAAATTTATAAAAAAAATATAAAAAAACTGTAGTTAACTTTTCTCTATATTATTAAAAAACATTTACATTTGTATATTATATATCTATTTATAGTTTTATAGTGGAATATATTTTAAAAGAAAAACATAATTTTACCATAAAAAATCTCGCGTATAGTTTTTGGGAATAAATATCGAACAACGCAAAAGTCGATCTACGATTATATATATTTATTGTTATACCGATTTGCTTTGTAAAAGAAAATCATGTGCTTGGGCTTTTCACTCGAGCGATTTGTACAGATCGATGGGTTTGAAAACTGACCCCTAATAACTTTCATTAAAACTCGCCATATAGAGGATTATGCATCTGCGTGCCATGCAATGCAATGCCTGTGGTCACGTTTTATCTCGTCGACGAATTGTGAGTTCATTGAACGATAACGAAACGATTAGTTCGTTACGTGTACGTCGAATTTCTCTATTCGTCGTAACGTTTCCTGCCGATCATTGGCGGAATCATACGACGGCTGTAATAGTGAGACACGTTTCGATAGCAACGCCAACTAGACGCAAGTTGTGTTCACGTTCTCATTCTTGTTCTTGAGTTCCAAGTATACAGTTCACTTTCTACGAGCCATCTGACCCGTGCCACCCAATAGGCTGTCCAAGTACTTTCCTTGTTCGAACTATTATTAACCACGAGTAAATTCGCCGTTAAATCGTTTCACGGAGAGTAACCACTGGCTCGTTTTCTTCGACAACTT
>NW_006263516.1:663611-671110 GCF_000469605.1 Apis dorsata | reverse complement strand
CGCCGTTCTCAAAGCCGCCGACGTTCGTGGTCGACAACGACGTCGGTTAAAGGGCATTCGGGCAAAGTGCATTTTTTCTTTTTCTTTTTCTTTTTTATTGTCGTTGATCTATGCTGATTCCTTGTTACTACTATTCAGCAGTTTTTTTTTCTCTGGAAATTCATTACTGCTTTTGAAATGTCAATAAATTATTTATATCGAGTTTTTTTACGAATAGCGTATATCGTGGACGATGCAAAAGATGCTCTTTTATTCGATACATTATAAATTGGATTTATCTATTTGCAACTGTGCGTTTTTCAATGAAGCGTGAATTGGTAATAAATACGTGATGTTTTGTGTCCATTTAATCTTTTAAGCGGTTGTGTTTATATATATATACTTATGTCAAGATAATTATAATAAGGATAAAAGGATATAATGTGTGTAATAATATAATAAAGATATAATATAATAAAGATAAAGTATTAATATAATAATAATATAATGTAATAATATTAATAATATAATGTAATAATATTAATAATATTATAGCGATAGAAAATTCATGTCATCATGGAATATGCATCAGTGATAACCTACGATATTAATAAAGAATCATATTTGATTCTGATGTTAAATTCATTATTATTATAATTTTATAAGAGAAATTTTATGTGATGTAAATAGAATTCAAAAGAAAAAAATATAGATTTTTTTTAAATAATTTTTTATGCTGTTCAAATATACTTTCGTTTTTATCAGAGATTACTTGGACAATGAAATAAAATGAGCATGTGTCTGACCTAGAACTTGATATTCTTTAATAATGTTCCTTTTCATAACGCATGAAATTAACTCTAACTGTCAATGATTAATGATATTTTCATATGTTAATGATTATTTTTTGTTTTTTATTATTTTTACATTTTTATTTAAAATATTATAATCGTTCTAGAATAGACTAGTTTTGAAAAATTTTTAAATTTCATTATTTCGAAATTGCTTTTTTAAAAAAATTATTTAAAAAATAATAATAATTGAAATAATAAATATTTTATAAAATCACTTCATATAGAAAATAAATTGATATATTTGCAATTAAATAATTTATTTGTCATTTCACTAAATAAATTATTTATTATTTATTATTTATTCATTATATTGTAATATTCAATACTTATTCTGAATGGTTTATTTCAAAAATAAATTTTCAATTAAATAATAAATATTTTTTCCTATCAAAAGAAATCAGTTTTTCGATTTATTATTAACTTATTTAAATAAAAAAACATAATTTCAATTGAAATACATTATTCATCGATAATTCTTGTTATTTAAAATAATTATTTTCAAATTATCATTTGAAATAAATTTCGCTCAGATCTGTTTTAAAATTCACTATTTAAATTTGCATCTTATATTTCATTAAATAAATTAAAAGGAAAAAATTTACAAGATATTTTAATTTTATTGTTTAATCGCAGAATATAAATTCGAATTTGAAAATATATATTGTATTAAAAGTTAATAACTTGTAAATCATAATTCATCATTTAATCTGCATTTTTTTTTATTATTATACTTATCAATTTTTTTTAAATAGACTTTCATAATTTCAATTTGAAAAAAATTCATATTTTTATATTTTTTTTCTTATATTAAAAATAACTAAAAACTAATTGTATTTAAATTTAAAATACATTTTCAGAATGTATATTCTCAGATATGCTAATTTAAATATTAAACTCGTTTTATATTTGAATAATTGATTATTGATTATTGATAATCTAAATTCGAATAACGTTTTAATCATTCTACTATTTTTATTACTATTTTTATATTAAGATTAAATAGTATCTTAGTATCTTATTAAATAGTATGTTAAAATAACAATAAGAGACGATCTAATATAATACAATAAAAATAAATACAAAATAAAAATAATTTTCAATAATTATATTTATCGAAACTTTTGAAAGAATATGATATTTAATACTATAAAACAAATCCGCTTTCTCTACGATTATTATATCTTATCCATAAATTGTCACCAATGCAATTAATGTCGTTCAAATTTTCTCCCATAATGAAATCGAATATACGGTCGATTAGCCGCTTCTGTCAACTTTCTCAAACTCGTCACGGCATAGAGATCGGCTTGCCATGATGCCGTGCGATCTATAACATCGAATCTATTCTGTTCAACAAATTCTGTTATGTGTATTCCCCGGGTCATGTGCCGGCATATGCGCGCGCACGTGTGCCATGGATATAACCACACGCGATTTCCTGCCTTTCTCTACTAGCCTGGCGAACCCGGCAAACGAAGCGAATCAAACGATAAGGCATTCACTTGACATACACACTCCCGTACCAAAGACGCGAATGTGGGCAGTGGGCAGCAGCTATTATAAACGAGACTCCTTATCTCTGAGAACTAACCGGCACCGCTCTTTCCCACGTTTTGTTGCTCTTGCGATCAGAGAGGGCGTTTTCTTCGTACTGCACGAACAACACCGAAAGATAGCTTGAATTTTCGTATCAAACTCAACACCACGCGAAGTTTCTCTCATTACCATTTCTCTTTTCTTGGAATCTTTCTGATTTCAGCTTTAGAACCGACCACCAGTTTTGCGTGCCACCGATTCTTTTATCGTCTCGGTGAAGTTTAACGAGGAGCTTTTCTTTCTTGGCGTTTTTTAACCGCGACTCGACCCGTGGATACCTCCTTTCGATTCTTCCGCAAGAATCGCTTAGACGACGATTATTTTTGTATTAAAGAAGATTTGAACGTTACGTAATTTGTTAGATTTAAATGTTTTAGATTTAGTAATTTAAATAATAGATTTAATAATTTTAGTAATGCTAGATTTCAATGTTATATATAATGTATACGTTGAAATAAATTGTTTAATTGTGATGGAGTTTTATTTAACCCTTATGTCCATACCCAAAATTTTTAACGTCATTCAACTTTTGATTTCATAATTTTTCAGTGAAAAAATAACATTAGAATTAATAATCCGAATTAATAACAGATATGTCAAATAACGATTTGATTAGTTTGAAAATCTTTTAATGGGAAATTTAAAGTTTAAAATCTTAAAGTACCTGGGTATTGATATAAGGGTTGAAATATTCGTATTTAGATAGCAAGGCTTGATATATGCAATTTATAGTTTTTGAAAATTATTAGTTATTTTTGTTCAATTAAAAATTTTTTTAATTTTTAATTTTTGTAAGAATTTTTTGACATGTTAAGTACTGCCATCTTCTTTTTTATTGATATTTATATTCGTGAATCACAATGATATAAAATTCCTAGGAAATGCAATAAAAGAGAGAAATAGAAAATTAATTTTTTATTAATTTAAGCTAATTTTTTTAAAGTAAATTTTTTCCAATTAATGGAGAATATAGATTGTTACGAATAGGATTCTGAAAATAATATTCGCAGACAAATTCATTAATCTTATTTCTTCGCATGTATGTACATGTATTGTAACATAATTTTATTCATGCCACGTTATAAATGAGATTTTTCTATGATCTAACATCATTTATCTGAGCATCATTTGTTGTAACGAAATTTTAGATAGTACTCGATTAACTGAAATCCTACCGATTGAATCCACTTATCCAAACATTTGTGCTATTTGAACGAGAAATCATAGGTAATGGAGGAATTGCAAATTATATGAACTCTAGTTATATGAACTGACCCTCAGTGATTCCAGATATGTAACTAGTTCTGCTGTATATAGTACGTGATAAATGAAATATCTCGTATATTTATTTTCCAATATTTAGAATTCAATTTTATAAAAGAAAAATAAAAGAAATTAATTTTTACAAATTTATTCTACGTTTAATTTTTTCTTCTTATTATAAATTATGCATAAATATTTCAAATTTTGAGAATGAAAACACACGAACGATGTTGATTCATGAGATATCTATTCAAAGCGTTATATGAGCGATTGCATTACGAGATATGTTGTCTAAATGTAAATACAACAAAGTTAAAAGAGTTTATAGTATATAAGCGAATAAATAACAGATTACTATAAAAATACAAATATTAATGTAATTACTAAATATATAAAAAAATTTATCGCTAACTATTTAAATATAAATTCAATACAATTACTATAATTGTTTCAATTCAATAATTAATATAATTTTAATAATAAAGTCTTAAAATCGGAAGAATATTGAGATATTCAGCGAATTATTTTCAGTTACCACATATATAAATCAGAGTTTTTATGCTGATCCAAATTTTTCCAATAAAAAGATAAAAAAAGCATAGCAATAGAAGTATTGAATAATTTATTAGGATACATTGAACATGGATATTAAATGAAATTTTTTTCTATAACATGTCGATCTTTCTTTAATAATTGAGATGTCGATTCGATAGAATTTAATCGATTCCATTCTATACGCTTGTAAAATGAACTTTATCAAGAAATTGCAGCATCGGCAAAGGTGAATATGAAAAATGTACGTATGTAGTTCAGTTTTATGAAGGGACATATTTAAATTCCTTTGTCTGCGCGTCCTGTTCTGTTCATTTAGAGAGGCGCACAGAGATAAAGTATTTCAGACGAAACTTAAGTGCACTTCTATATTTAAACCCAGATGAGGTTGTATCGGTGATGGAAAATAATGCTGACTGTAAGGTGTACACGAATGAATTTGCACGGGTGCAAGTTTCTCGCAGACCGTTCGGTTCAATTAAGCCGCGATGAAAAACCTTTGAAATCCAGCTTCCATTCGAGCTATTTTTTTCTTTCTTTCTTTCTTTCTTTTTTTTTATGTAGATTTTTTTCTAGCAATTGAAATTACTCAAATACTGGCTCGATAAAAATGGAAAATGGTCTTCGTATACTTAATTTTATCGTTAAAAAAAATATTTTTTGTTTCTTTTAATATTTTCGATTTGTTAATTTAGTTTTCTTATTTAGTTAGTTGTACATTATTGTTTCGACTAATTTATTATCTTTTTAGATAAGGTATTCTACGTAGTATTTTCGTTATTTTTCAAAATATTTTATTATTAGAAAATTTATAATATATTGGAATATTTTAACTTTTAACAAATTGCCAGTTATTATATTGAATAGCATAAAAATAATTTTAAATAACAAAAAATAAAATTTGTTATTTTTTAATATTCATTAAATTATAGTGTTATAAATATTGCTACTATTTTTATTATTATGAATATTTTTTTTATAAATTTCGAAAATTTAATTTATTCTTTTCTTTGAAAAAATATCGATTATTAAAAGTTAAATTTTACTAATTTTAATTTTTAAATATTAAATTTGAGAAATATAAGAAACTCTATATTGTTTTTGAAGGTGAAAAATCTTCATAAAGATCTAATTTATTTTTCCTAGCAAAAATGATACAAATAAAATAATAAAAATTCTAGTTTTTTTTAGTATATATGAAATGTTAAACAAGATAAGAATTTAAGATAAAATTTATTTAGAAGAGCAATTTTAAAAAAGTTTAAATTAGAATAATGTTGGGAGAAATAAATCTTCTTTTTAAAATTTGAATTACGTTAATTAACGGAGAAAATTTAAAGATTTAAAGACTTTATAATTTGAGATTTTTACTCTAATTATTCCAAATTTTTTTTTTGATCTTCATATTTTATGCAATTTTCATATAATGATTAAGATGAATTAGATAAATTAGATCGAATATTTCATTCTCATAATTATTTCATCCATTTTCTTCGTTATATTATAATCTGTCCAATATATTCTTTTTCATATTAATTTTTGTTGTTATTTTTTTCAAGAATCAATTCGTATGTTCTGATTCAGACTTAACTAACCATCTGTTCATTTAAAATATTTTAAATCGATATTCTATACAGAAAAACACAATAAAATATTATGTATCTATTTGTATATTTCATGAAGATGAAATTTTAAAAAAATTTTATAATTTTATGAGAAATAAGAAATTTGCAATAAGAAATTTTTGTGTAATTATTGAAATTAATAAAATGAAATACTTATATGTTACGTAAGTACAATTTAATTAAATAAATTTTTATTATACCATATGGAATTGAAATTAATTATATCAATCAAATATTTTCAAGTTATGCATATAGGATTCATCCATTTTTAAAGCTTTGGAATAATTGATAAATGTAATTAACTATCTCATTGATTATCTTGATCAGATGCGAATGAATTATAGATTCGAAGTTAATTTATATGTGAAAATATATAAAAAATGTAAAATAGAAAAAAATTTTATCAATTTAAATCTTCATTTCTGAGAAAATTGAGATTGAACATATATGGTTAAGAGATAATTATGTATTCGTATATTCGACGAATTTTAAAATTCAATTTATTCGAAAATTAGTTTTTAAATAAAAAATTTTATTTTACATTTTTCGCTTATTTCCATATGTAAAATAATCTTGTACGAATAATTTATTCACATCAAATCAAGAATTAATTAAATTTACTTAAACTGGAAAAGTTTTCAAATTTGATTTACTTAAAAACGAAAAAGTTGTATTCTTTTCTTTTGATTTCTTTTTGCATGAAGACTGTCTCAATTATTGTACTATTTCATTTTGAAACATTTCATATCAGAAAATGTTTCAAAATGAAATATATTTTAAAATATTAATAATATTTATTAATAATTAATATTTATTAATATAATATTAAATTAATGTTAAATATTTATTAATAATATTTTAAAATATTATACAATGAAACTTCTATATTCGTTTCTATATTTGCCAAAGATTTCTTAATATATAGTTTGTTTTCTGCCATAAGTTTTCAATAAATTTCTGTAAAATATATTTTTATATTGATTCGATTCGAAGCTAAAAACTAATTATTTTTTTTTTTCATTAATTTTTCAAGTATAGATATTCTCGAATAGAAGATATTCTTTGATGATTGATTCTATATTCGATCATTTTTCAGCAACGAATATAAAAATTTCAATTCTATATTTTAAATTCTATACTTTATATAAATATATGATTATCTTTTTTTCAATGATTATCTAATTTCATTATTTTTCTTTCTATATTTATAAGAATTATCAAATGTGAAATCTTGTTTTTTTAATTATAATAAATAATAGAAAATATACTGATTTTTTTTTTATTATAAATTTTAAAATTATTAGTGTTACATAAAAATTTTCTATTTATATATCATAATATAATGAATACAAAAAAAAAGTATTGAAATATGCTATTCACATTAAAAATGATAATAAAAATTATCTTTTCTATCTTTTCTTGAAGTTCAACGATATATATCTATATATACATATGATGAACTTATAATTATTTCTCAATAATGTTAAATGATCTAACGATTATCGCTAATGAATATAAAAGAAATAATGTAAAAGTTATATTAATTATATAAATATATACATGTATTACATAAAGTTATTACATACGATATTTTATGAAATGAATTATTAAGAGAATTATTTTATTTGTC
>NW_006263516.1:663307-663591 GCF_000469605.1 Apis dorsata | reverse complement strand
ATTATATTATATTATATTATATTATATTATATTATATTATATTATATTATATATATTATATTATTATATTATATTAATTATTATTATATTATATAATTAGAACATTAATCATATTTCTTTTAATGTGGCCAACTTAAACTATATTGGAGATATGAAATTAATTAATTATTATATTATACAAAAATTTATTCATGTTATCATGGATAAAAAATTAAATCATTGATAATTAATTAATTAAATTAAAAAAAATATTCAAAATTTGAAATAAATTTTCTTATTTTTAG
>NW_006263516.1:657443-663238 GCF_000469605.1 Apis dorsata | reverse complement strand
TCTCTCTCTCTCTCTCTCTCTCTCTCTCTCTCTCTCTCTCTCTCTCAGATCAGATCAAATCAGATGTTTCATTCCCGATATCTGTGAATTTAAAATTATTTTAACAAATCTTTAGGCGTTAATCTTTCTCATTAAAATTCTAATGAGAGAACACACTGTTTAATCAAATGATACTTTTTTTCATCTGTATATAATTTTGAATTAAGAAATTGTTAATTAAATTTTAATTGAAACACCATTTCAAATTCACATTTCTAATAAATTCTAATTACAGATGCATTATATATCGCATTATTAATGGATTCGCCAATGTATAATCTAAATGTGGATCAAACGTAGCTATAATAGTGGCCATAATATATATCGAAGACACGCGATTACCTTTAATATTCGCTAACACCTGTAAATAACGATCGATTATCAGAGTAGATCAACCATCATTTGTAACTATCGATTAAGCAAGTTTTCGAATCGGCTGACAGCCATGAGACGAGGACAAACACGAGTTACATAGGGTTGAGAAAGCGAGGCGAAACCTCATTTATAATCTGCGCTCCTTACTGAAGCGATTTTACGACGCTTTGACAGAGTTTCACCTGTCACGCTAACGGCTTGTCAGGCAACAAGATCGCTCTTCCAGTCTTACAATCGAGCCACTGAACTTTCATGTCTTTGCCGAATTTCCTGCACGAGGGATCATTGTTCTTACGCGATCTGGAATAATGAACGTATCAATTTTGAGAAATAATACAATTTTACACTAGATTTTATTATAAGCAAGTAATATTCCTAGTGAAGTGATTGTGATATCTCTATATCCTAGGAATTTTAGTGATATCTTTAGGAACAAGGCATCATTTTTTAGAGCATCGATAGAGAAATATATAAATAGATAAATATTATAATGATTTTGTGCAGAAAATCAGAAAACAAATTTTATTTATTATGTTTAATTTAAATTTACATAGAAGAGTTTTTTGATAATTCAAATCGATAAATTTCATACTCAATTGTGTGAGTATTTTTATTAGTTTTTAAAATTATCGTTATGATTGATAGTTAAGTAATTTTTAATCCAAGTTCAGTCTATGTCTTCTAATATCCTTTCAGTTCATAACCTAATTTAAATTTAATCTAACTTAAATCAGAAGTTTTCGCACGAAAACATATAATATTTCGAATTTAAAAATTAGATTTTTCTTTTCATATTTAATACCTAAAAACATCTTATTACAAGATTTATCAGACCGGTAGAAATCGAAAATTATTTATCGAATTAGTCACGACAGAGAAATAGTAACGAGCAAAAAATGTAACAAGTTAGGTAATAACAAGGGAAATTGTAGAAACGAAACAACTGAAAGGAAAAGAAGAAAAAAAAGTGATCGTTAATTTTTATTAGTTTTATTTTACGTAATACGCTTTGAACAATTTAGCATTTTTTTCTCTTTTTTTTTTTTCTATTTTTATTTTTAGGTATGGCAAATATTTATTAAATTATATATTTCATGTACATGACTAATAAAAGTTGTATATTCTATTTTTCTGATGAATGAAAAAACAATCAACAGGATTAAAGTAAAGAAACTGTCCAGCTAGAATTATGGTAATGGAAGTTGGAAGGAAATTACATTGTAGAGATAGAAAACTACAATTAAAAAAGAAAAAATAATAATAATTAATCTAGAATTCTATGATATTAAAAACTAATTTTTTCCATAAATAGTGTACATTAGCTAAATTGTTCTTTAAAATCATGTTAGATAGATTTTGATCATAAGTCAATAGATCTCAAGTCGTTCAAAATCATCTTGTAAATTGAAAATTTCAATCTGTAAAATGAATGGAAATTTTATTTGTAAATTGCTTAATATATAAAAGAAAATAAAATATAAATTCAAAACAATAATTTTATTATTAATCTTTATTGAAAAAATATTTATGTAAGATACTATTTGTATTATTCGAACAAAAAATGATTCTTTATAAGCACTCAAAAGAAAGCAATTGAAAAAAAAAGGATAAAATTTCATTCGACTCTTTTGAATAAAATTTGATTAATTAATTAATTGATAAACTGTTGATAAATATCTAGATAAAAATAAAAAAAATAAAAGTTTATCATTTAATCATTTATCATTTTTTATTTTTGAGAAAATCGAAATTAATCATTCACACTCAAAAAGTCGTACAATCGATAAATTTAAAAATTCAATTTTTTTGAAAATTAATTTAAAAAGAATGAAAAGAATTATTAAACTTTTTTCGTTTTTATGGAATACATTTTCACATTTAGAATAGTCACACAATATTTGATTGTATCACGAATAACGATACACCTTATATATATTTTGTAATTAAAATACTTGTACAAAAGAAACTGTATACAGTTAATTATCGTAAAAAAAAAAAAAAAAGAACTTAATTAGATTAAATTTAATATTAAGATTAAATTTAATATTCTTTCTTTACCGCAACACGAAGCAAATTAAATTATACTTGGTACATCTATTTTGACAATGATTGAAATAATGGACGTTAATAAAGAGAAATTAAGGATCTATTAAAAATATCACAGTTTTATATAATTTTCATAACTTGAATCGAGGTTAGTTAGCGATGTCATTCATTTATCGCGTTGAAGCCACATAAAAAACGGCTGCATCCCGTTCTCGATTAAAATTTACGAGAGACTTCTGTCTCGCGTTGCATCGATTTACCCGTTCTTTACTGTTCAGAGAGTGCTTTTTATCCCCGTGCACTGATTGCGCTACAACACCGGGAATATAGTTTATGGAACATTCTTTTCTTTTCCATCGAACCGTTCTTCCCATCTTTAGAAGCAACACACCAATAATAATATTCGTATTTGATTGCATCGATTCCTGTGAAATTAATTATCAATTAATGTGTCGATGGCCGCTCATCTGGATATTCGTGATACACAGTGATTAGCTTCACGGAATTTACAAAAAAAGGAAAAAATCGCTTTTGACGTATAACATAATACAAGTAATGCTAAAGAAGAAACAAGGATGTAACAAGGAGTCATCGTTTAAATATTATTTGCTCGTATTTAGCTTAATTAAAATGGAGAGGAAAATAGGCATCCGTCGCGGCTATTTTTTTCCCGCGTGGACGTTAATTGAATTGTCGAAGATTATACCGTGCATAGTGATTAAACAATGAATATTAACATGGACGTTATTAAATTCTGCTAATAACGTCCCTAAGAGATTTTAATCTTCGGTTTAATTGTACGGTTTGTTGCGTTGTAAATGCTACAATGAAGTCGAGGATATTATGTGGAAGTAGCGCAGGATACAGGTATAATGTTAATATTCGGTAAAGGTAAACCGATCGAACGTAAGGTTGATGAGGGACGAACATTGGTTGGTTGAATTGGATCGTAAATCACTCGTGACTGTAGAATGTTGCAATGGTAGAAAATAAGGCTGTGTTCGAACGCCCACGCGATTTGAATCAATGACTTCTTTCGCAGTTTATAGAAATTGGAATTTGTAACAGAAATATTTCAATTTTTGTTTCCTTTCGAAGAACAAACAAATTTCCTTGTTTTTCCATTCGAACAGATTTTAATCCATTAAAATTTATGCGATTGAATGTATACGAGTTAAATTAATGTTTATATTGTGTCTTTTTGATTTCAATAATACAAATAAATCTCATATAATTACGTTTATGGTACATTTTCAACAAAATATTTCGTGCTTGGAAATCGATGATAGATTCTCTGAGAAAAATAATTGTTATATTGTAAATGAATATTGTAAATATTCATATATGAATGGTATTTTTCAGTAAACAGTTTTTCGGAATTTAATCGAATATAAGAATATAAGAATATAAGAATAATAAAGAATAACAATATAAAAGTAATATCATATAAGAATAAATAATAAAATTATTAATATACATAATAATATACATTTATATACATATTAATATACATTTCTTAAATATTTTAAAAAATATAAAAAAAAATTATTAATATATTATACATGATATCATAAATTAATTTATTTTTACAATCATAAAATTGACATTAATTTTCCATCAACTCAATTTCTCTCTATGATTCTTAACTTCTTCATAAATCACCAATCAACTTTCACAAATTCTAATACATTAAAATATTAAATTTGTATATGTACATAAAAATTGTTATACGTTAAAAATTAATAATATTTAATTTAAAAAATTCATTGCTTTTTAACAGAACAGTAGATTTGAATTATTCGTAATTAAAAAAGTCATATATGAGAGGAAAATTTTTGTGTAATACATTCGTTGAAAATTCTTCTATATTTATCTGCACAGAAATATTCAATTATATTCCTATCCAAATCACATTTTTATAATGTAAATAATAACGAACTTTTTTTTAAAAAATCGCCATATTAAAATCAATCATATTGTGATAATTATTATATATTGATTATAATCACAAATTTACGAACCTCGTGATTGAAATTGAGCAATTATTGTTTCCGTTAACGCCTCCATTCCTTTCTAACTTTCAAGATTAATTGCACTCAAATATGTCGATAAATTTTAACAAAAAAAAAAAAAAAAAAGAACGAAAGAAAAAAATATCTGGTATTCTTGGAAGTTCTTTTTGTCAAACATGTAGCGAAACCATTGGTTTTGCAATATCATAAATTGTATCGAACATCAGTCGAAAAGTAACGCGAGACCTGTTTTTCTCAGTAGCTGACAAAATCGTGATAACGAATGGGACGGGTGTTATCAATCACGATAAATTTCCGGCTGTGTGCTATCCTAAAAATTTATCGGTAATTTCGTATCTCGTTTTACGAGGCTAACGCGTATCTCATCGGTTGTTTCGTTTTTCCACCTGTCCCCTTCTCCTCTCCTCCTCCTCCTCTTCCTCCCCTCCTCCCCCCTCCCTTTTTATGGACACACTTTCGTCCCTCCTCTGCTTCCCTTCACCTTTCTCCTCGGCCAATTCCATTGCCGTGACGCGAATCGATAATCAGCGATCGGCAACAAAGCTGTCTCCCGCGCACGTTTCGACTAAGATGAATATTCATTTCTCTCTCTCTCTCTCTCTTTCTCTCTCTCCCTTCGTGCGTGTCATCCCGGATATGGCACCGATCACCTTTATCACGATTTCGATGAATCGATTGAAATTTCAGTCGCGAAATTATTGTTGCGACCAACGAAACTTGGCCTCGTTTATTCTTGTACTGCTTGTTGATACATCGATCTTCTGTATATGGATTAGATCTCTGATTTTGTTCTTTTCGGTGTAGCGTCGAAAGATCACGATCGATACGAAAGTATCGAAGGTAACGAAAAAAGGTGAAGAATTCAAATATGGAATTTTCATGTTAATAATTATATTTATGATTGATAAAATATTTTTATAAATCGAATACTAATGTATACAGAATGATAAAATGCTTGTCCAGATGTTATTAATTGTTTTTGGTGCTTTAGTTATTAATTCATTGTCGAATATTCGATGCTATTATAGTATTATAAGATGTAATTCTATATAAAATTTCAATATCTGATTACCTATTACAATTCATCGATCTTTCGTGTATTTTGTCGAATTTTCTATTTCAATGATTTGTTATTATTTTTTTTTTTAAATTTAATTATTCGTTGTTAAAGAATTAATCATACTTGATCAAATATCGTTACTCGCATAAATTTGGATTAGAATTATTTACGTCATAGGAAACGTATTAGAAAGTTTTTTTTAATATTTTGGAAAATAATAATCTGAAACTAAAATTTTATAT
>NW_006263516.1:612160-657213 GCF_000469605.1 Apis dorsata | reverse complement strand
TTTTTTTTTTTTTTTTTTTTTCAAATCAGTAGACTACCGATTTTATGCATTTATGCAAAATTTAAATCTAAAACACACATGACACGCGAAAAAATGTAAAATATTCAAACTATAATATGCATTATGATATTTGAAAAATCTCTGTTCAAGTCCCATTTCTTCATTCAGTCCAGAATGTTTACGAAAGTTTTTTTTTTTTGTATAAATATCCGTAATGTAATTATCAGTGATTCATGAAAATGCAGATAAAAGCGGTTACACAGTTATCACACAGTGAGAAATTCATCTATTTATATGCAGATATACAATTTCGATCATAAATAAATAGATAAAATATATTTACTGTGAAGAAAAATAAATGGAAGATATACCAATAGAATATCATTTAAATCCTTTTTTTTTTATTATTATTTCGTGATAAAAATCGTATCGATAGACATGTTTATATTGCTCAAATATGGAGGAAAGCACCTTCATGGCAAATCAGTAAATTTCGAAATCCATTAATATTTTAAAAAAAATAATATTTTATAATTACTCTTTTTATTTTTACACAAAAAAATATATCATTAATTCTTTTTTTGACAAAATATTACAGTTTAGCATCAAAGCAAAATTTAAAATTTAAATTAACTATTTAATATAAAATATAAAAACATATTCATTTTATATTTTTTGCAATTACTATTTTCTTTCATTCAGTTGAAAATATACGTGATATTTGATTAATACAACATAATAAAACAGTAAAAAGAAATGTTCGAGATATTTTTACGTTGCATTTTGTAAATAAAACAGTACAATGATTTTATGCCATTGTGCACAAATTTTCTTTGTTATTGTGTTATTATAGGAATCACTATTTCTATTTTAAAAACACGAGTTTTGCTTTTCTTTCTTCTTATGCATTCTATACGATATTTTGATGAAAAAAAAATAAATAAATAAATAAAAAAACCCGATATTTCTACACTTAAAAAAAAAATTATGCGAAATATTTATATAATTTATATATAAAGACTTGATTAATTAATCTGAATAATAACGAAATACTAAATATCACTCGAGTTATTTGTAACAAATATTTCTTACATAAGTAAGCTTAAAGCACTATGGTTCATTATTTGTTAATTGTATTTAGTAAACAATTGTATTTGGTACAATATAATTAAGAACAAATGTATCCTTACTTGGCATACAGAAATGCACGCGAATCTATGAAATGTATATATTTGTTCCAAGAGCGGTTAAGAGGATTGCGATCTAATCCTCGTAACACGATTATTCATTCCTCTTTTCCTCTCTTCCCCCTTGTCTACATTGTGATCCGCAAGAGTTTTGTTTGTCGCCAACTGTTTCTCCAAATCTTTCCGCCCGCCTGTGAAATATGTACTCGAACGTTTACAGAACTTCGGCTGTTTCCGATTGCGTTTATTCCGCGAAAAGTTTAGATGCATCCATCGTTCGCGCGTCGACACGAAATTCATTCTTCTCTCCTCTGCTTTTTCCCTTTTTTTTCCTTGCGTCTTTCCACCACTTTGCCCAAGTATCGATTCGTTTCTTCGTCTTTTATTTCGTATTTTCGTTCGCCATTTTTCGACTTTACTTTCAACATCCCTGGAATATCCTTGGATGTTCACGTTTCGTGAATTTTTTTTTTTTTTTTCTTTTTATTTTTATAACCACGCGCAATCATCCAAATTGTTCGCAGCTCGCAGGAAGATTGTTGCAAATTACTTCAAAATTTCGATTGTTAGATCCGCTGTTGTAGTTGGAAAGTTACGAAGCAATCCGTGAACTTGTTATAGAATATAACTTTTAACATGCCGCCGATCCTTGAGCGTGGTTAAACTTGATATTTCACGTTTGCAAGTAGATTGCTATTATTTGATCAGAAACAATGTTATCGGCTTGGTCGATCGACAGATTTAACTTCGAACGCTTAACTTTTAGAAAGTTTAAGGTCGGATTAAAACGCGCCATTTTTTTGTTTGAATTTTTACTTATGTATAACTTGATAATACGAAAGAAATTACGAATGTATTTATTGATTGAAAAAATAAAATATCGAGAAATGCAAAGCGATAACATAACAAGCAAAAAATTTTTCCATTAATTAATTGATCGAAAAAAATGATCTATCTCTTTTAAAATTATCCTAATTTTATTTATTTTTAATTATTTTAATATCTAAAATGAGAGACAAAGATATTTATAATTTCAAATATGTAGTTTATATTGATTAAAACTAAAAGCTTGTTTATTCTCAAGATTTTTGAAGAATAAACGCCATTCGTATCAATCAACAAACAATTTTGAAAAAAATTGACAATAAAAAGATGACTGAAACATTTATTAAAGTAAAAAAAATTACCAATAACGAGCAGATTAATCCGTACAAGAGAATTTATATTTGCAAGAAAAATAAAAATATTGACTTTGACTTGATTCAATTTTTTAAATTAATATCGAACAGATAAAATGACTCGATCGAGAGTGTAGAGTAAACTAACAAAAACTTTTTATTTCGTGTAAATATATATCTATACTATAATATATTAATTTAGAAATATATTCTACCTATATACTAAATCTATATATTAAAATAATTAAAAATATGTAATATTTTAGTTTTCGAGTTATGGATTATTTACTTAATCTAATTCTTATATTTGGACTTATTTAAGATTGAACTTAGAATTTACTTTCAAATTGGATGATTATTATGTGCTATTGATTTAGATTTGAAAATTACAATTTTATTAATAGAAATTGAAAATAATGTCAAAAATTTTAAATATGTAAGTAGGATTTTTATATAAAATCAAATTTTTATTAATAATTAAAAAACTAGAGTTAGAAACTTACTTTATTCTTTAAATATCATAAAATATATATATAAATTTATATTTAAAAAATTTATATTTAAAAAAAAATTTATATTTATATCTAAATGAGTTTACTACACTCTTTAGCCACTCTGATTTAATTTCAATTCATAAATTTCTGAAATTTTAAGAAAAAATACAAGATGGAGTCAAGATTATTCAACAAATAACTAATATTTTTGAATGAATTAAATAATTAAATAATTATTGAAAAATGAACACTTCGAAGATGTAGTTTAAATAATTCAAAAATTAAGATATATTAATATTATATATTCATATTCAGGAAAAAGGATAAAAAAGATAATCCTTTCCTTAACTAAGTAAATATATTTTAACAATAATATTAATCTAATAAAAATATTGAAAATAATGACAACATTAATTGTAAGATTTTAATATTATCGTATCCTGATAGATTGATACGAAATTGAAAAATGCAAGAGATTTTTGAAACAAAAATATGAGAAAGATTACTAAAGAAGAAAGAAAAAAAAATAGACATGCAATGAAAGTTGGAAATAGCGAAAAAACGTAAAGAGAAAGTGAACTTACTGGGAATAACTCCGGTTATCAACTGGATCAAAAACTGGAATTTTGTAAAGAAACATTGAAGACAAGACAGGAAATAGAAACAAAAAAATAGAAATAGGATTATGGAAGCAGAAATAGAAATAGAGAAACGAAAAACTCGTGAGAGGATTAATCGTCAAATGTGCTTTATAGATAAAACATGCACGAAATTTTGCAAAGAAAGTCGCAGAATTATGGAACGAACACGATGGTTTCTGTAATTGCTATATTATTATTGGAATATATTGTACAAATTGGAAGATCGAAAACTGGTTGATAGCACCGCTTTCCATAAATATTGATGTCTGATACAATATGGAAATTTTAGATGTGCATACATATAAGTTTGCAAATCTATATGTATATCAAAATCTGATATGAAAATACCACGTGGATACGATGATATATATTATTTATTTCTTAAAGTTACTTTAACTCGAATTATTTGCCTAATGTCCAATTATTTTATTATCTTTGCAATTTGATTAATAGAATAATTAAAATAATCAGACTTCTAGAAATTGAAGTAAACCATCTATAAATTTACTATCGAATTTAAATATATCTCTCTGCAATTCGAAATTTATAACTCATGTATCATATCCTTTTTTTCAATCATTAAGTTCTTTCAGCTCTTTTATTACTATTTTAATAAGTAAGTTTTCTTAAGCATTTATATATATATTTCGTCTCAATAATTACTTAATATACATGTATGAATATGTGCTAAAAATATTTATTCATGTCGTTAAAATGGAATATTCGGCCATCTAGAGATTGTATTATAATTATAAATATATTTTCCATCTATAATCTACCAAGTTTGAGCTCCAAGTGCCAAATTACTTACTGTTTTGTCTTCGAAAATGCGATAATTTAAGCCGTAAAATCTGGGAGGGAAGGAGAGAGACAAAGTTCGGCAAACTTGCCCTCCCCCGCCATAAGACAATACCCGTTTGAATTTCTACGACTGGATCCGCCTTCCTCCGATTCCCGATTCGAACCGAGAGAATTGTTTACCGAACGTGACATCTTTCTTGGACAACTTCCTACGGCGGTTGATACCAATGGGGGACCAGTTTTTGCGATCGGCTGCCTCCGAGAATTCGAAATTTCTTCGATGGATTCGCTTTTCGTGCCACGGCATAAGCCTTTTGGAAAGGGGGCGAACCGTTTCACCTCCGGGCTATATGAATGCAAAGGATTTTGCCTTCCGTGTTATAGAAACGTTGAATAGATTCTTTGATACTGAAATCACTAGGGAAGCAATTTGTATGTAAAAGAGAAGAGGGAACAATTTTTAATGGATGGTGATTCCCATTCTTCGAATTTCTTTCAATGATTCTTTGGATGATGAAAGAAAGCAATTAGACTCGTCGTGAGAGAAATATCGATGATGATTGGTATATTTGACGGATGATATATCGTCATCAGTATGGATTGTGTTTTATTTTTCGTTGCTCGTTAAAAAAATATTAACAAAAAATATATTTTCGAAAAACAGTTTAGATAAGGTTGGTTTTAATTTAACTTTATTGCTACGGACAATGGCGGCCGTATTAACATAACTAGCTTAATTATGCATAACATTAAATCGATTAATAAGTTTTAAATGAGTTTTTATTTAATTTTGAGATGAAATTAAACTTAGAATTAACACAAATTAATTCAAACGAAATGTCAAATGAAAATTTACTTAATTTCTGGTTTCGTGGTTTATATTGGAATTAAGTTAGGTTAAATTAATAACTTTTTCAATAAACAACAGCCATCAAGTAAAACTTTACAAAACTATTCGCTGTAATAACGAGATATTAAAAATTCATCGAAATGGGAGAATATATCAATTTATAAATATCTACCATTGATTTATTATTTATGGATTTTTAATGGAGGAGTATTAATCGCTGATAAAAATTAAAAAAAAGTTCTCAGATATGTCAACACTCTAAATAGTTTCAAGGGAAGATTATTTAAGTCAATGGAGTCGCAAACTTTGAGGAATGGAAAACTTTTGTAATTTCCCAATAATCTCTTTCTAAACCGCGACAATTCCAAAGTTTAATTTTCTTCGTGACCCTCGAGAGACAAAGCAATATCACTTAGAGAAAATACAGTGAAATACGATAAAAGTGTTATTTGTGGTGCAAATTTCGATTCGAAACTTTATAATCTTCTTTACACACTTATCGTTCGTTTAAAAGGTGAATATTATTTTAATGATCTTTTTAATGCGTTTTTTGAAATAGCATATTAACTTATGCCAATTTATGAAGTTAATATAAAAACAAATTTTATACAAGTATTACTCATAAATATTATTTAATTGATTATTAAATTTTTTTTAATATCTGAATAATAAAAAAATTGTATTTATTATAAATTATTTATTTGATAAAACCAAATATATGCATCGTAAATTTATTTGCTCACTGATAAATCAGATTTTAATTCTTTTTAAATTCAATTTAAAAAAAAAATTTAATAATTTTAAATACACTCGAATGAATGCAAAAGAATTAAAATTTACAAATAATTTTACAATGGAAGAAAAAATTATTCTAAATACAAATGAAAAATTGATTAATTTGATAGATTTGAAACTTTATAAATATCTTATTATTAGAATTTTCTCGATTGTCTTTAAAAGTAATTCTATATCGTAATTCTCATGAAATTATATTATAAATGAAGTACTATTTTTAAACAGTATCTTTTTTAATTCTAATAATTCAATTACTACTATCTTATAAATAGATTTTCAAAACTTTAAAAGTACGAATCAAAAATTATTATACTTGTGATGAAATGAATTTTTTCTTATTTTTGAATTTAATTTATAAATACACATAAATAAATACACTGGATTTAACAATTGGATTTTACAAATATATTGGATTTAATTCCATGAATATATTGCAAGAATTGAATATTAATTTTTATGAAATAGATAAAAAGAATATATTTCATAATTAAACACTGCATCAATACCAATCATGTACACATTGATATACGAATTTATTTTTCCTTTAATATTTTCTTTTTTCTGGTCAATATAATACAATTGAAGGTAAGAATTAAATTAAAGAAAAGTGTCAAATTTGTATCTTTTATCGCGTACTCTGTATTGTATTACGATTCCGTTTCTAAAAGAAAGCTCATCCCAGAATTGGATTTCGATTTCTCATCGAGTGAAGAAAAAGCGGCGAAACGAGGGAGAGTGAAAGCATCCACGTGTCCTTCCGTTTCTTTTTCGCGACTCTGAATACGAATTACGGCACGTGGCGCTCAGAGTTTGTAGCTCCGATTGCGACGAAACGTTCGACGACGGAAGGATATTTTTCCCCGTGGAAACAAACGTGCTACGTGATCGGAAATCGCGAGCTTCGATATTCCATCGTAGATTTTTCCAATTAGCCTGTTCAACGATTCATGACGATGCACCTTGTACTCGACCGGTTTCACTCTCTTTTTTAATTTTTTATTTTTTATTTTTTTTTTATTTACAATTTGTTCAGATGAAAGATTATAGGCAAATTATTATAACAGTATAGAATATAGAGAAGATATTTGGAATATTATTTCACAGACTGCGTCAAAACGTTATTTAATTATAAAAATGTAAATAGTAAAAAAAATGTTAACGAAATTTGTAAAAATTTTAATTTTTTCTAATTTAATCTTTCAATTTTCTTTAGAAGAAAAAATTTATCACATATCATAATTAAAATATAAAACTGAAAACTTTAAAGTAAATTTCGATCTTTTCATTTTTATTTTCATTTTATGATTTCATGCGAATTTTGTTAATATGGAAGATCGAAGATGAAGGTAATTTGAAATATTCTGTATTCCAAAAGTTATATTATGAAAAGATATCGATTAAAATAAAATTATTGGCTGTAGGTTAATATTATGAATAATTTAAGAAGATTTTGAGAAACAGAATGGTTGGTTGATTATGTTGTAATAGTAAAGTAAAGTTGTACAGTTGTAAAAGTAAATGAGTAAATTTTATGGAGATTAAAACTGGGAATCAAGATTTATCTAATGTTTTTTATATTTAATCGCAAAAGAGAATAATTTTAATGAATATCTATTCAATATTTTTAATTTTGTAAAATGAAATTTTAGCATTATTTTTTAATAAAAACAAAGTTTCAAATTTAAGTTTTTTATTGTAATATTATTCAGAGAATAATATAATATAATAAATTTTAAATATAATAATTTATTAATTTTCTTAGTTTCTTATTTATTAATTTTTTCTTCTTCTTAAATTTCATATAGTTTTATTTATTCCCAATTTTTTTTTAAATAAAATAATATTTCAAATACGCTACATTTCCTCTATATGTGTATGTTTCCTCAATAGAAAGCATCCGTATACTCTTCATCCAAATACTCTTTACAACTTTGTTACAAGTTGTAGAGATAGTTGATCAAAAGAGATAGCTAGTATATTTCCTGTAAAGCCTTCTATATAAATTTTCCGAATATAGACTCTTGGCCAAACCGCTTGGCTAGTCTTTTAATCTTATTTGGTTTAAATATTCTATTTCTTCAGCAATAAATTTGATCATGAAATCTTTGAGACTATCTTAATCATTACACATATTATACATTTACTATTCTGGGTTCTCTATAATAATATATTATTTATTTGCTTTCAATTTAGTCATTATAAAATCTATATAAATCTATATAAATCTATATAGATTTAATTTAATAATTTTATTCCACAAGTCCAGGTCGATTTAATAATTATTTTATTTAGAAAAATTTGTTTTCCATTTTTGATATAAATTTGTTAATTGTGATATTTTATCATTTTGGTTCGAATCTTATATCGTTATATCGATATTCTGGATTTCGATTGATTAAATTTGTCGAAAAGAAAAGAAAAAAAAAAATAAGATTTTAAAGGGTTGCGGTTAATTTCGTTAGAGGCTCCGTAATTTAATTGAAAAAAAAAAAAAAAAAAAAAAAAAAAAGAATGGCGAGGCAGGCAAGCGTCATTAAGCTTTGAAGTACCTCTCTCAGCTTTCGCTCAGCTTTCTATCTTCTTCATGGGAATTCTAGCAGGGTTTTATGTCGTTCATAAAATTCACTGCTCTCCAGTTTTTATTTTTTCCTTCTTTTTCCTCTGTTATGAAAACGCAGAATTTCACTCGTGCATTTCCCCTTTTTCGTCCTTTTTCTCCTCCTCCTCTTCTCCCCCCCCATATATGCTCCAAATGAATTTAATAAAATGATCGAGCGAACATTTTTGAAGTTTTAAAATATATCCTTCGAATATACATATATTTATAAATTTGTTAAAACGGTATAACAGTGAAAGTTTGTGAAGAGAAGTAATAAGTGTGGTATCATTGGTTTCGATCGAATTTTTTTCTAGAAAATTTCGTGTGAATTATGGATTTGTTTAAAAAATAAAATCTTATTTTTATTGAATTTTTTAACAAATGAAAATAGTAAACAAATATTTAATTTTATTAATTATAAATTTATTTAAAAAAAAAAGATCTCGAAAATATATGTATACTTTTATTATTAACATAATTATTTTATTATTTTATCACAAGAAAATATTTCTAAAATAAAATATAGTTCTTTATCGATTAAATTATATTTGACAATATTTCGACAAAATATTATTTTATTCCGAATTTTATTCCATCGAAAACTTTAGTATTTCCTCGAAATATAATGAATTAGTTAGGAAATTTGAATATATATGTTAAAATAGTATCTTCATTTTGATTTATTATATGAAAAACCATTATAAATTATATATAATTTAAGGAAATGGAAGAATACATATAAGATATGTTTAAAAATTAAAACAAACACAAAAATTATTATGCAAAATAAATCTTATTTTTCATAAATTATTAACAATTTTTTTCAATTTGATTTAAAAACTAAATTTGAATGAAATTTTCTACTTCATCAAAGTATTCTTTCTTGTATATAAAGAATATAAAGTATATATAGAATTATTGTAACATTAAATATTCACAAATTAATTGTTTTTTCAAAAAATTTTAACAAGTCCTATCCTACTATTGTCAATTATACGTATAAATATCGTTTTTTGAAAAATTTCAGCTTTCTCATTATCCTCGTCTCTTCGATAACAGAAAATGTTTAGACAGAATACAATGTCTTATCGATTCGCTAAGACCTTGTTCAATTTAGATTACATCTAACGAAGTACCGAATAGTACGAATAGGAAACCAATGTATACGTAATTAAACATTATCATATATATATATATATAATACGTGTTAAAGTTAAAATGCGATTGAAAATTATTTTTTCAATAACTGTCGTTTCCAATTTTATGAGTCCAATTTTTAATAATTTTTTATCTTGTTTGGTAATATTCAGAAATCAGTTAATTGTTATCCAGTTTTCTGCATAATTCATGTGATTTTTCTCTACAGAAATATAAAATTAGTTTTCGATAATTTTTACATTTAACAAACTTTACAATCACAAAACTTCGTGTCTTTTTGGATTTAATGCAGCATCAAAAGAGGATCTCTGGTGAATATTGATTTTCGATGAATACAAGAAACAGTCGTAAAACGGCGTAAAATGCAACGAAATTCAAAATAGCTTTGAATACTGACGACAATACTTGTACTGAACATGTATGCAAAAGAAAAGCCGGATATGTGGAAAACTCTTTTACATCTTTCACATTTTCTGGAAAAATTCATGACGCGACGGTTCACGTCAACCGCTATAGAATAGAAAATCCATGTAACATGTATATTCGCATTGAATGCGTTAAATTTCTTTGTATTTTTTGATAAAACTCGATAAATAGAAATGAAATACATCGATTTTAAATTCATTGTTTTAAAGATTATGCGAAATTTATTTAAAATTAACTCTTACTGTATCATGTGATTTAGGTCAAGTTAGATTAGCAAGTGAAGTTATTGGCATTCTGAATAAGGAAGAGAGGCCGTTTTCACAAATGATGGATTTATATTAATGAATTTAGAATTATGCGAATATTTAGCATCACTTCCGTCGTTACATCGAATGATGTGATGACATTATTAAATGATCTTTTTTTAAAATATTTCTTATGATAATCGATCGATATTGATGAGATAACTTTCATAATTCTTAATAATATATAATTCTCAAAATCATTAAGTTTCGTTTCTACGTTTCGTGTAAAGAAGATAAAAATACCAAGATTTTAATTTATGTAAATATGTAAATACATAATATGTCATATTAATGATTAAAATAAAAATTAAGATTTATAACATCTTTCATAACATCAATTACTGATTAATGTTTCTTTGATGGTTATTTCTTTTTGTTTCTGCAATTACAACGATGTTTTATGTATGCACATTTCAATGAAATTCCTTTATTTTATGATTTTTAAAAAATTAAAGAATGACAATGAGTATTTCAAGTATATTGTTTTCTAAAAAACACAAATAAATATTATAATAAAATAACAAAATGATGATAATATTTAATATAAGGTACTTAAAATTTATTAATAAATAATGAAATAGGATTTCTATTATAATTATGCAAATTGGAATTTACATATCATAATTATAAAAAACTGATGATTATATATAAAACAATATAAAACAATAAATTGTAATTGTATTAAAAAAATATAATATAAAATAAAAATATAATATATTTAAAACATTTATATCATTAAAACTGTTATTTTTTTATTAACAATTTAATAATGTTAATAACTTCTTTTTCTCAAAAATTACATTGTTTGCTATTTACCAATCTACTTATTGTACTTAATATCCAATTTCTATTTATCCAATTTTATTTTAATTTGCAAAAGTTTCTTAAGATTTATAAAAAAATTTTTTAAAGTCATTCATTCAATTATTCCTAAACTTTTTAAAACAAAAGAATATCTTATTTTCTCCTTTATCTTTCCTTCCTTACCATCAATGAATACAAATAACAATTTGAAAAAGAAGCGATAACGAAGTTTAAACATTCCTCGAGTTTGGATTAGATCTTCACACTTAAGTTTAACAAATTTGAAAATTCAAACCGCGTAATAGGTATTTCTCAGGTTCGAGATGTATAAAACTCATTCCATTTAAATGGAAACGGAGCGTTTCGAAGTACATAGAGTGAACCGTAAAAGGAGGGCAACGAGAGACGAGAGCGGAGAAGGTTTCTGAGCACACAGGAAAGGAGTCAGGTCAGTTAGGGACGAGACAGGAAAGGGGGAGGTAACTTTCTCCGGTGATCGTCCTACTAACCGCAATATTATCGAGTCGAAGATTTTTATGTATTTCTACTATATTCCCGGTTCGCTCATAGATTTCCCCTCTCTGTATATTTTTATCCTCTTTTGATTCGACCTCCATTTTCCGTCTCTTATCTATTTATCGACTAAGTGAAAGAGTCATGTATATATTGAAATTGCTATTCGAATAGATCTGATAGAAATTTGTGTCGCAACTGTAGAAAATATTATTGCTTGTTGTAATTTACATAAAATAAATATTAAAATTGTTACATAGAGTTGAAAGTGAATGCACATTTCGTTTATATTTCAAAAACGAAAAAAGATATTTCAAAAAAATTAAAATAGGAATGAAAATAATGATTCATAAGAATTGTAGTATAGAATATATTAAATTATATTAAATTATGGACATATTCTGAAGCTGATAAAAAATCTGAAAAATATGATGGAACTTAATTTTAAGCGATTCTGATGATTAGATTATAATTTTACCTACTTTTTTAATGTTTAAGTTAATTTATAATGTACAAAATATTAATACAATACAAATGAAATGTATGGAAATAAAACAAAATGGAAATAGATTGAAATTGCTATTTTCGTCCTGTTTCATCTAATATGAAAATTGCTTACAACTTAACAAAGAAATTTTAATCAACATTTTGACATATCAAATTTTGTTTTCGTTTTTAGAATTAATCCTTCAAAGTATCAAATATATTAAAAATATATTAACATCCAATTATACATAAAAAAAATGTATTAATAAAATGTTTTATCATTTATCGATGTACTTAATTTTGACATTTTGATCTTTTTATAGGATTCTACTATATATATTTATTTTTTAATATAATCTTTATTTAAGAATATAAATTATTCGCGTGGCAAGTTTATTTATTCCATTACTAAAATATATGTTAATATATTGTATAATGTATAAAATAATGTACAAAAATGTACAAAAAATATTTATTTTTTTCTTTTATTTATAAAAGAAAATATATTCTCCATTTAATTTTATAATAACCAAATTATTTTACATATATACAAGATTATATTTTCTATATATAGCATGAAAGAATTAAATAAATATTGATATAAGACTTTCATGAAAAAATTTATTTTTTCTTATGCATATCTGTCTATCCGATTTTTATAACAAACTAATTTCAATCTGTTTTTGTTCATAAACGTAAATAGCAAACAAAAGGCATAGAAAAGTTTTCACTAAATTACACATCTATCAAATCGTTAGTTTCACTTGTCAGTTTCTCTCCAAAAATAGACTTACACGGCTCTCATAAAAAATCGATCCACGTAAGGGTTAAAAAAAGCAGAGGATAAGTCGACAATTAACGAAAAAAGTGCTCTCGTCTCTGTTTTAATGTTTGCTTTGTTGAGCAATTGTTGAATTGCCACCGGTTGGACGATAGTTTCAAGTTAATTCCCCGGCTAGATCAAAGACGACGAGAGCGCGGTCGCGTGTAATCCCATGCAGCTTCCCGGTTATACACTTATATACACATACACACACACATTCTCGAAATTGCGGCTGCTCCGACTATTAAAGTGAAGTGCGAACGTGGTCGGAGAAAATAAGTAGGTTATTCACGCACGTTCTATAATCGTCAAAGCGGCAGACACCGCGAAGTGCCTCCGGAGCCCTGTGTTATTTCCTGCGACACCGCGATGGAAGACGGAAATCCGGCGGTGTCGTGAGGAGAGAAACTAAAAAGGGGTGGTGTATGTGTATGCACGGAGGAAGCGCGATTTCACGAGGTGACAATTTCTTTGAGTGTGGAACGTGCAACGGGAGTTGGTCGAGGCCGTGTATTAGGCGTGATACCCGACGAGTCTCGTGGAGGATGCCTTTGGTCCCCGTCATAGTTGCCAGACGACGAGCGTTATCCCCACTCAAGTGGATTCCCCTGTGGCGAATTTCCGCAAGAGGAGAATACCGTGACGTCACGTTATCCTCCCACTGCGATAGATTAGGCATGTCACGTGACCAGACGTTCACCAAAGTCAAGCGTCGCGTCACACCACGTGACATGTAGCGGTGGATAAAAATATAAATCTAAAACGATGGTAACTTTCTTAAAATTCGATCAAATGAGTTAAAGTTTTGTTCGAAAAATCGAAAGGATTATTATCTAATTGATCAAAATTTTTATATTATTTTATTCTTTTTATCTAAGCCTGTAATGAAAATTTGAAATATATATTTTGTAGATTTATAGTCAGTTATATGATGAAAATTTCGTTAAAATAAAAGAAATAAGCGATGGGCATTTAGATTTATTAGGAAAATTTTGAAAAATTACAATTTTCATCATTTTTAATTATTTGTAACTCATAATATCATTAATTGATAAATAATTTCGATGAAATTTTCAATATATAGAGAAAAGAATATGAATATTCAGAATATTCATTTTATTTTTTGGTGAGCTATAAAATAGTAATAAATAAAAAAATTAAATAAAATATTTTGAGGAATTTTATACATAATAGATTTTGTTTTAAAAATAAATATTATGGATCTTACGGAATTTTTGATTTTTTATTTTTTTTAAATAAAGGTAAAATTGTATTGTTACAAATTTGAATAATAATAATAATAATGATATTGTTACTTTTGAAATAAATTATGAAACTATGTTAAAATATTAATAATAAGATTTTATTTATATATTAAATCTAATAGATAATAAAATAATCTTAATTAGATAAACAATTTATTTTATTTTGTAATAATTACATGTATAATTACATGTATAAATTATACTTTTTGTCAAGTATTTCATACCAATTTATTATTTCATTTGCTCGTATTATCATCAATATTATAATCAAAAGCTAAACTAAATACTTTAAATCGTTATTGATATATTAAAATTATTATAATGCAATTCATCTATTACTTTAAAATTTCACTTTAATAAACGCGCATAGAAACTTTTTATTATTATATTTTTATTGTTATATAATAATTGGAATAGTATTTTAATTAACATTTGAAATATAATCATTGTCTTTATCTCATATTCGATGCTCTTTCCTCTATATAATTGATATAAATCTACAAAATATATCTTTTTAATTTTCATTACTAAAAAAGTTCTAAAAAGCAATCTATTTTACGATTAATTGCAATTTCTTTAAAATTTCTTTTATAATAAGACATCTTTTATAATAAGTAAATCAATCTAACTTCTCAACATAATTCAAATTGGTTCAATTTTAAGAAAGATACGCCGTTTTAAAGAATAGATTTATATTTTTATCAGCTACTGTACCTCACGTGACATAATGCGACGCTTAGCTTTTACGGGTGCCTGGTCACGTGACGTACCTAATCTAGCAATGGTAGCGGGGATAACGTGACGTCATGTATTCTCCTCCTGATTCATCGCAGGGGAATCAAGCCACTTTCGGTGGCAGAGATTGTGGTCCCTATACGCGTTCAAGGACATCGTCAAACGTGTGCATAATGGTTGACTAGAGAAAAATGAAGGAACGTACGGCTGCAAAGCGCGTTATTCAGGGATCGTAGCGCGTTTTGCTACAATAGGCCAACCTATTACAAGATGCAGGTACCGTTTCTGAAATAAATGCGCTTCCTTTTGAACGTGTGCTCAGAGGAGATCCACTCGGCCTGTTCCGGGTGTTTTGTGCCTGTTACGGCCTCGCCATCCTGCCCCCTTACGAGGTGAAAAGCAAGAAAGCGAGAGAAAGCAGACGAAAACGTTCGGTAGGAGGATGCTTTCTCTCTCTCAACCCCTCGAGATTTCCATACTCCCGGCCTTCTATCTCTGCAGCTTCTCTTTCGTACGAATTATTTATTGTGATGGATACCTTTGTTCGTGATACTCGAATGATGTATTGTACGTTTTCTAAACTTCGCTGTAATTTCTTTGTGCTGTGTTTCTTATATTTCAACGTCCGTGGAATACTTTCTTTATTCTTGCTTTTTATGAAGATTTCCTTGTAATGTACGTTCGCTTGTTATTTTTAATATTCTCTCCTTTTGCTGATATTTCGATATTATGGTTGAAATTTATGTTGATTTTATGTGCAGATATTTTAATAGTTTTAGAAATTTGAATTTGGTGAGTGATATCGTTCGTTAAATTTTAAAAAATTTTCTTTTGGAAATGATATGTTTATCGCAGAGTAAATAATATATTAGTTATTATAGATTTTCGTTTTTTATATTAAACGATTTATAGGAACCAATGAATTACAAATTTTTCACTTTGAGATCAAAAAGATTAAATAAATATCATATATTAAACTAATAGCATTATTCGAAAATAAAAAAAATTAATGAAATATTTTATGAAAATTTTTAATAAAATAATTTTGAAAAATTAGAATTTATCGAAAAAATAGATTAAAAAATTGCTTGGATATATTCATCAATTGATTATTCTAACTATCTATACGAAAGATGCCATTAACTTTCTAATTTTTTTAAAATATTAGATTTAAAAAATTCATTTTTCTATTTTTTTTCTGTAAAAAAATAATTTTTAATTTATTAATATAATAGATATTTATCATTTTATTTTTTCCAATTTAAAAATCACAGAAATAAAATTGGCAGCGTATGCTTATTTATTTTTTACCACTTTACATAATTAAATAATTATTGGAAATAATATTTTACAAAATATCGAATGAAAAAAATCTCTTCTACTATTTTCGTACTCTTATTCTTTCATCTCATCCTCTTTCTAATTGCACTACGACTAAATCATTCAACGCGTAACAACTCTTCTCTTGCAAATAAATACGCTCTCGCGCGCGCGCGATAATTCGAACTCCATATTTCAGCATAGTGCAATGTAACGACACGAACGATACATTATTTTACACTCCACATTATTTTATCCGCATGTAACACTATCACGAGTACTGGTTATAATCTTGAACGCTAAATTAATGACGATAGAGTTCATTTAGTATGGGAGGATAATGAAGGTAGCTGCGGTGTATCTTTGATTCACTGTATTCGTTCATTATGTATACGTTGCTGATCAAAACGTGTAAGATATATGAATTTTAATCTTGCAACAAGATTTTCAGATTTACAGTGGAAAATTAATATGAAGATTTTAATTTTTCAACGAAGTAAATATTGATAATCCATCCATAATTTACCTCTTCGTTTATTCAAAATTTGTTCATATATATGGAGTATTATATCGCTGCAAATTGATTTGAGCAGTTTCGTGTCACTTCCCTTGAGGAATATTCTATAAACACACTCTTGAGAGTAAGGAGCATAAAGTGAATTTGCCTATGCTTCCATTTGATCGAGAAATTTTAGAAAATATTTGATTGACATATTAGTCAAGAAAAGAAAGATTATAAAAATTATAATAAATATTTACTGAAAGATGAGCCAGTCAGAAATCTTCGAAACTTTTTATTATTAATAATTTTTTGTGATTCGAAACTCTTGAAATTTAAGTTAAAGAACGAGTTATTTATTATATATTGTTATATATATAATCTGAATTTATTTTTCTTAAGTTTATAATTTAAATATTTATTTTAATTGTCATGATACATAATAATTAAATTTTTTTGTGAACCAAAAGAATGACTTTTTAGTCCATATATTGACTAATAACTAAATTTGAAGATTTTCAGAAATCAAAGTATATTCTTTGAAAAATTAATTCTTGATGAAATAAATTAGTATAAAAAGAAAAAGATATAAAAAAAAAAATGAAAAAAATATAAAAATAATATAATAAGATGATGCTCTTTTCGATTCTCTTACTCATGCACTGTTGTTAATCGATTAATCGATTTTTATAAAAACATTCTATCTCTCGATGTACATATGAAAAAATGTTATTTTCAAAAAAAATTGGCAGATACCGAAATCTTCACTGACAACCAAGACATTCTATCAATTTTTTTTAGATCACATAATTTAGACACTTAGATAGACATCAAAATATATTGCAATCTATGTATCAAGTGAGTTTAAATAAAAGAAAAGTGATTTTAGTCTTAAACTATTGACTTATTGTTTGAATTAATGCATAAATCGTAATATGTTTCAACGTATAGAAAGAGTTTTTTTCGCTTCTGTTTTACATTTAAAAAAATAAACATTTTAAGTCTTGAAAATTGTAAGAGTTTTTAAATCTTAAAAATTTCGAAGTCATGTGATTTTTCATCAAAAATCAAATTTCAATATATCTTTAATACTTATTAATATTCTTTAATACTCATTATACTCAATAATATTGTCCAGAAAATTTTGTTGCAGATGCATAATTTATTATTTCTTAGAATGAATCGATTAAAATGAGGTAAACAACAGTAAAGAACAGTAAAGAAGTTAGTAATAATGAAAGAACGATAAAGAAGATCATAAAAATATATTTACAAAGTATTATTACATTCTCTACAATTAAATTTTATTTTCTCACGACAAATTCACCAAATTTTCAGAGAAGGATTTTTATTTTTTTATGATCTAAGAAGGAAAAATAAACATTGAAATTTCTTAGATCATTCTTTAGAATTTTTTAAATTTAATGGTATTAAATATAACTATGAAAAATAAATATTAAATCAAAAGTAGGTCAATATAAAAATAAAAAAGAATAAAAATAAGAAAATAAATTTAAAATCAATAAATTTTAAAATATTGAAAAATTTTTGTATATCTAAAATATCTATTATAATTTTTCTTTTGTCAATTATTCTTATCTGTAAAAATTCTTCTCTGTAAAAAATTAATCTTCTAAATTAATTTGATCTTTTTTATTTGAATTATTAAAATTGTTTTAAATATTCAAAAACAAAGGAAAAACAAAGAAAGACGGAAATTTTTTTTCTATTGTAATTAAAAAATTATTAATGCTTGTGTAAAATCTCTGTATATTAAATTTTCATCTATTAAATCTCTTTTACTTAAAAACTTTAATAAGACGGAAGCTCTTTAATTCGAAGATATTACTTGTTCTTCTGAGATTTCAATTACTGATCTTCCATTGTATCACCAAATAACGTTATCAAAGTTTATGAATAGAGAATAAGAAAAGTAAATATCCAATGAATGGAGAAAATTTGTTTTAAATATGCTTAAATTTTCATTTCACTATTGCCAATTTTAATTAATCGTTTAATCCTTTTTTTTTTTTTTTGCCATTCAATCCTTCAATATTAACTCATCCCCAAATTGGATATCATGTTAATTAATGTTTCTTCTGGAAATATTTTACACAACGCAAAGTGCTATTATGTCGAAAATCTATCAGAAATTTAATTCAGAATATCGTTTCATTGTTCCATAGAATTTACGTTTAATAATATACTATAGACAACCCATCATTTCTCGACAAAAGAGCTGGGCAGCTATTAAATACACGCCATCTAATTAACCTACCAACCCCAAATCTCCATTTTCCTCCGAAATTTTCCTTAATCATTGCCGAGAAAATTAATATTCACGGTCCATGTAACTTTCTCCTTTCTCTGACAGGAAAAAAGAGAGAAAGGAACATCGTGATCATCTGTTCGAGTTTCGTCATTACTTTCGAATTTATTTTTAATTATAAACAATCTATCACAGTGGAAATTATCTTGAGCTAAATTTCATTATATACAAGATAAAACGATCTTTGCAAACAACCATTCATTAGAGCATTAATAAAGAAATGCAAATATACTGATGGCTTTGTGCTAGACACTGTAGTAAATTAAAAAACAAATTTTGTTTATTATATTTCACTCAGGTTTACATTCATTTGTTTTTTAATGATTTGTAGTTGCTAAATAGATTTATCAGTTGCATCAGAAAACATATTTTTATGAATGTTGCATTTCTAAATTTCTCTCCAGCAGATCTCAATTGTGAATATTTGCATCAGTTTCAGAACTAACAAAGTTATTGCTATGATTAACAGTATTAAATGAACGTAACCTAAATCCAATAGATTTTAATCTTCGAATATTCTTTTCATTCATAATCTAATTTAACCTAAATTAGAAATTTTTGCACAAAAATATATATATATTATCACAAGATTTTGCATGCATAAAATGAAAAATCGAATCATCTGCTTAACACATCAGAGATCGATGATGCAATATATGCATCTTGATTTCTTATTTTATTGAGGATTGACGTGTACGATCATAAACTTTACGACTTTTCTTTCCATATGTGTCAAAGTATTGTCAGTATGCATATTTCATTCTTCAATTATTTTTTTCTTTACTTATCGAAAATCAATATTCGCCATTGGAAATCCCCATTCAAATTTTGGCATCGAATGTATTAATATTCACGGTCGACGTAATCTTCTGTGACAATGAAAAAAGAATTGAAAGAAGTGACAGCTGCTGAAAGCAGTTATAGCAGAGATAGCATTTTTATGCAGCAACATTCTGTTAACTATGTATTATTATAGATTACGACATACTGATAAAAAATGCAAACGAATAATTTGCGAATTTAACGTGAATAATCGAAAATGCAATAGTTGCATGTTTGTTCTTAAGCAATAATAAATATAATAATAATAAATATTGTATTTAAATACATATATATAATACTTATTAATATTATTTTTTTTAATTTTTAAACTCAATTTCTTATTCTATATATTTTTTATTTCTATATATACGAATCGTCATTGCCCAAATCACGAAACAAAACGTTCTAATGACTTTTTTTTTTAATTCCGCCGCTGTTAAATTTAATATATTTTTATCACGATGGAAATTGTGATGAAGATCCATGAATATTTATTTTATACTATTCAACGATAATAAATCATACATCAAGTATTAGAGAATTTTATATATTAAGCATAAAGAGAATTTTAAGCTTAATATTCACAATCTCATAATAATACGTAACTTTCCCTCGACTGCGATAAAAAACAAAACATTCGCGTAGAGAAAAGCATCACGGATCAGATTTATTTTTAATTATACCCAGTCCATTACGGTGGAAATGGTGTCGGCCAAGATCCGCGAATACCGAGTTGATGTTATTCAAAGATTGCGCATTCGTCGAATAGGAAGAATCTCGTGCTCGTGATAAGTTCACTGAGACGATATTACAGGCGTAGCTGGTGCATCCAGACGTATGCTCCGTTCTACGGATGGAAACGTATCTATTCGACTCTGGAATTTCATATCACACGGCAGAAGGGATAGTACGCTCGAGCATTAATTTCAAAACGTATCGTGCTGATGGGAGTTTGAGAGATGATGATGCATTCTGGGACATCTTTTGAAATTTCCAACTCGGCACTTTACCAAACTGTGTTTCAATTTTGGAATTATTCACGAAGATCCATCGATATTTTTATTGGATGATGAAAAGATTTAACGTAATATATATAATTTTCTTTCTTTCATATTGAAAAAATTAAAATCTTTGGCAAAATTTATGTGAAAAGTTAAAATATGAAAAATCAGTAAATTTAATTTTTATTACTTTTTTTTTTTTATAATTTTTAAATGTTTCTTGGTAATAATATTTATGTGTATAAACGCTGCATGAAATTCAAAAATAAGTAGCTACATTTTGATATCGTATTTTACTTTTTCTAAGGATAGAAAAAAATCAAATAAACATAGATTCGAAAATTATTCTATTTTTTAATTGCATTTATTTATTCTTATTTTTTGAATGTCTACTTTTTGTATTTTCGCAATTTCCATAAGATACATGAATTCTATACCACGAGACTGCGTACAATCATAATGTGTAAAAGTTTAGCATGCAGAGAATTTAGAATGCGAATGTTAGTTCGAATTTATGATAGTATAGAATAGTTTGAAAACCTTGTTGTAGTTTTATACTTTCCTGTGTTTCTCTTAGAAAATTATGTAGCCATTTGTATCAGTTGTTACTTTCAAACTTTTTATTGAAATAAATATTTTTTTATTTCATTTCTATTTTTCAATATATTCAAAGTAGATTTCTAATAATTGTTTTATTAAAAAATTGTTTTATTAAAAATTTTTTCACAAAATATTAAAATAACAATGAAAATAAGAAAAAAAATTATGAACAAATATTGATTTCAGAAAGTAAAAAACTATTATTGTTCTTCCATATACCATACCAGATACATTTACATATAAAATAAGATTATGTTTTGTTAAAAGGCTTTTTATAAAAGACACAAAATAAATCAAAAAACTTGAAAATTTATTGTACAGCACAGTAATAAAAGCAGAACTAAAATTTACTTAATCACTTTAAGTTTAGTTGCTTAAAAAATATTAAATTTCTAAATTAATTCTTTTTCAATGATCTAAACATTTCATGGAGATCAAAAATCTCACAAATAGATTCGAAATTTTTATAAGCCTTTTCTTATAATCTTTTAAAAGATGAAATTAATAATAAAATATTTTAAAAATAAATAAAATATTTTATCAGATTATATTAACTTTTATGCGTAATTCAATTCTATCATTCTATTTTCTTACAATGATTTTTTTATATAATAATCAAATATTATAGATATATTTAATTATACTTTAAATAAAAATTCTGGTTATGATATTAAAAATAAAAAAAAATTTTGAATAGTTTAAAAACAATAAAAAATTCAATATATGTAAAACAATTTCTTTCCAGATAAACAATGGCAATTTATAAGAAAATCATGAGAAAATTTTTTTATACAATATTATAATTTTATAATTTCATATTTAAATCTATGTAATAAAATTACCTACGTTTTGTAACTACTATATACTTTAACTACTATATATTTTAAATATATATAACACGACATATTTTTTACGTATTAATTAAAATTAAGTACGTATTAATTAAATTTGATCTTATTTATGTGAAAATGTAAGCTAAGAATATTACTAATTAATCAGGGTATAATAACTAATTGTTATACTATAACGATAACGATTTGCTATTACTACAGCACACTTTCTATACTCTCCACTCTCTCTCATTAAAGATTCGTATTTATTCAAGAAGCAGAAACACTTGTACATCCAATAGATGTATCACGTGATTGATAGGATCGTGCTAACGCTTTATTGCGAATTAATCGGTACCGTTATGTCCAGCTACGATTTTGATATCGTGGTACCAACGTTGTTAGCAATAGAAATGAAGGATTAGAAGCGATGGAGCGTCATCTTCAACGGTCTATAAATGAATCGCATTTCTTTTAGACCTGTTTCGCACGACCCTTTGCACTCGATACCGTACACTTCTGTCTTCAACCATGATTCATGATCTTAGCTTTTCTGACTAATGAAACTGCGCATCTATTGAGAAATTATATTCTATTTTTTTAAAAGAATCGAATAATTGAATTGAGAAATGGATTTAAAGAAATTATTATTAATAATTGTATTAATATATACATATAAAAATAATAATTGAAATACAAATATTTTTATTATAATATCTAATACTGTAAAATTTATATTATATTAAAATTATTTAAAAAATAAAAAAAATAATGTATTGTTATATAATATTATAACATAATAAATAATCTGTTGTAAAGATCTCATTTAAATTGATCAATTGCCAAAAAATAAAAATTAAAAAAAAATAAAAAAAAAAAATTACGTGATTACAGTTAAGAAATTAAAATTGTTCTTTATATGACCTTTACTTACAAAAAAAACTAACTACATCGAATTATATGTCTTCTAAAACCATTCAATTTTTACTCGAAGCATTTTTTTGTATCTTCAATAGTTTGATAGATATTCGAGTGAATTTAAAAACATTCTGTATAAATATCATCATAATCATATCGAGTTTTATAATGTTAAATTGTTTTTAAATTTTAAATAATGTTAAATTTAAATTTAAATAAATAATATTAATAAATAAATAAATTCAGTAATTTTTCCATTTTCTCTAAAATTACACTAGAAAAAAATAACGTAATCATTAATATTTAATTTTAATTATAAAATAAAATGATCGATTCAGTAATAATTTTATTTTACGTGTATATTTAATAATAGCGAATAATTTCCAATTACTAATGATACCGAAATTAATAACTGAAGAACAGTTTGTCATAACGGATTATGAAATTTGTGCAATTTGTTAAAAAGATCGGTCACAGGTGTTCGACCCCGATCACATGTAGATGATGCATTTGTTCCAACGCATCGTTGATTCATCTATTAGATGTTGCTGCTCGCCGAACATTACGCCCGTTCACATTCATATTAATAAATGGAAATTAAATGGAAATTTTTCATATTATTTCACGGATATTGTCATCATCTGAACAATCTTGTTCTATTATATCTTTCCAAGAATACAAGTAAAAATGGAAGACGTATAATTTGAATATAATTATAAATATAAATATTTATGTGTAGAATAAGATTAATTTTATTTAGATATATATCTTTTTTCTATTTTATTAATATGTATTAGTATATTTTAATCTACTTAATATACTAATATATACTTAATATATTAATCTACTTAATATTAATATCTCTCAATTTGAATTACATCAATTCTGTATTTGATATATTCTTTTTTTATATTTTTTTTATTTAAAGGATTTAGGATATTTATGAATCACTTTATAAGCATAAAATAAAAATTTCATCTTTCTTAGCAAATTTTTAATTTGAAAATTTAAATAACATTGTCATATAAATATGGTAGCAATTTATTTTTTTGGATTTTAAACGAAATTTATTATACATATATTTATATTATTATATATTTATATAATTGTTTAACATTTTTTTATTATTTAATTTTTATAAAATTAAAAATATATGTTAATATTAATATCATTATAATAAATTATGATTTTTCAAATGATAAATAACTAGAGTATAATCATAAGTTCTAATAATTTAAATAATATCTATTTCTTAAAATATTTGTATGTGCATATACTTGATCTAAAATGATGTTAAATTTAGATATAATTAAACACACACAAATGTTAGATGCAATGTTGAATATAAATACTGTTTCTTTCTTGTTTCAGGTAAGCTTTCTAAAACCAGAATATTAATGATTGAATTCGTGTCCGCAAAGATTGATACGGTGAGTAAGCAAGTTTTACAGGATGTATATAATTTGAAAAAATGTGAGGGAACAATTACGTTTTTAATCAAGTTATTTCTATCGTGCTTAGATTTCTTGCGATCTAGTTTAAATTATTTTATTTTTTATTGCCTTTTACGTTTAAGCTTTTACATGTACATTATTATTATCGATTATTCTTGAAGATAAAATATTTTAACATATTTTCATAATGATAAATTACTCTTTAAATTTATTTATTTCGTAATTTATTTAAATATTTGCTAAGCGAAACGGTATTTATCATATAATGTTTCATATTTATCATATAAATAATAAATAAGTTGGTTGATGAACATTCAATTTTAGTCATTAGCTTGATAATTCAAATGAAATTAAATATTCGTTAAATCTCTTAGAACACGCTAAAAGTAATTATATGCAGTGTATGTCGATAACATTTTACGATAATTAACTTTTTATTTATTTAATATGCGTGTGCATAAAAGTTTTAATCTCTTTTTTCTTCAGCATTCAGATTATATAATTATCCAATTATCGAAATATTTTCCAGCCTTTTTGTGCATTTGAAAGGCTGATATCGATTTATTTGAAATGCAATATGCAATATTTTACAGTTGAATAGAAAATAATAGTGAAAGAGATTAAAAAAATTAAAATTTGCACACAGTTTAAAAAATAAGCAAAAAACAGTTCCTCAATTTTACATATATAAATATTTATAATTTTTAAACATTCAATTATCTTTAAATACTCATAACAAATATTCCTTGTTGAGTTAGCGAATGATTGATCGATTCAAAAGCGATTACTTGCATCTTGGACTAACTGTAGCCATGGATTTGTACCAATTTACAACGTGATTAAGTCCACTCAGTTTTGGCAATAATTTAACAAGATTAACAGGTTAACGATGGTGCTCTAAGTAGAACATTTACGTTCAAATACATGCATTCAAATTGCCAATATCAATAAATATATTAATAAAACGTATGATAAAATAAATTTGAATATGTGGATTAAACGTATCATATATTTTACTACAGATAACCAAATAAATAAATAAAATATACTAAACTAGCTATGATTATTGAATAACTTTTTTTGCATTTTCATCATTTAATTCAAAGTTCAATAACATAAAAAAAAAGCATAGAATAAATTTTGAAGAATCATTGTAAAAGGAAAACTATTTTACAATCGTTTAAATTTTTCAAATTTTTCAGATCGAGCATTGATTCACTTATACTTTTTATTCTATATTCACTGAACGCATTAAACCACATTTTTAACTCCAAATCAAGTATCTTTACATTATTGATTGATTAAACTTTTCAAATTTTTTATCAAGCATCGATTCATTTATGCTCTATATATCGCATATCGACTTGAACGCGTTTAAAACACGTTTATATTTGATAACTTTTAATCGATTAACCGAATCGATCAACTTCAAATCGTACATTTCGAGTAATCTTTTTAAAAAAAATGCAATCTATCGATCGATCGAAAGGAAAAAAAAAAATTTCCTACTAAAAATAAGCAACTTTTGCTTATTCGTCGAGCTACCGATCGACACTCTGTGAATTATTTTTGCTCGAATGGATTGACTCTAGGCCTATAACGGTATATACGTTTTGAAAGGAGAAGGAAGAGGCTGCACGCATCATTTGCAACTCCAGAGAGAATTTTTGAAATGGCTATTTGAATTTTTGAAAGTTGTTTAAAAGTGTTATTGAAAAGATGCATTTGTCTCATTTGGCAAGAGACAAGAGAGTTGGAACGCGCCCTGTCACAGGTCCTGAACATGCAGGAATGAAGCTGAGACAACAACGTGCAACACCAACAACGCAACAACAACGACAACGTCGAACGAGCGTGTCCCGTTTGCAAATGGCAAGGCATTTCGTGCATCCTTGGATAATATGCGGCGCAATGCCAAATGCCAACACGTCCGCGGCCAGCCTTCCAATATGCATGTGTGCAACCTGCGCTTCGCACGCGCATCCTGCGACTATATGCACTTGCATCGCAAAAACAGCTCGCACATATTGATGCCCCCAACCCCCTTCTCCCAATGTGATTTTCACGAGGGAGATATCATCTGAAATCGAAACAAGAAGACTTAGAGCTTTCTTTATTAAAGCTCGATTGATCTGATCCTATCGAATATTTGTTGTTTTATGCATCTTTTTGCATTTATCTATATTAATCGAAGGGACAGATCCTTTTGAATTAATGATTTCTTATTGATTTGATTTAACTCACACGTATCAAATTATCGAATATTTATAATCATCTATTCACAATAAAACAGGTGAATTGATTATTCAAACAAATTGGGGAACAAATGTTTTGAAATAAATATGCAGTTTATACAATTGGTTAGGAAGAATCAAATTTCGTGAATACATTACGAAGTAAATAGAAGTAATAAAATATGGATAAATATAATTAATATATAAGAGAATATACAGGATGTTTTGTTTAAATAACAATCAAATATTTCATAAGAGGTTATTAAAAAAAAATGTTTTAACAAAACAAAGTTGTTTGATTTAAAATATTTTATTATGCAAATAATTATTTTGCAGATCAATTAGTGAGATTTTCGAAGTTAACTTCATTTTTTAAACGAACCAATATAATTTTGAATATATTTATTGATTTATTTTATATCGAAGAGCTATCATCCTTGTTCATTATTACATGCCGAATGATCACATCTATTATTGTTCAATCCGTATATCATAATTTCGTGTTTTGTTTAATTAAAAGTAATAGCCATAAAAAAAATAATTTTTATTATTAGTTTATTAGAATCACAATATAAATTTTATGAGTTAATGGCTTTGGTACTTAACTATTTGTGACGTGATGAGAATTCATTTATTGACGAGTTTTTCTTAACCATTAATTAAGTCTATCGGCCATAATAAAAAAAATAGATGTGTTTTATGTATTGAAGATTGTTCTGCCTATTCTAAACTGCCAATCAAAAATGATTATCTTCTTGGCTTTTAATAGCATGAAACCATTAAATTTAGATTGAAATATCTCTTAAATCAATAGTTTTTCATTGATGTATATAAATAGATTAATATTTTTTTTTATAGAAAATATTCAAATAAATAAACTAATGTATTCAAAATATATGAATGGTTCCATTTAAAAGAATGAAATAACTTGACTTTAAAATTTACTTCCAAAAAAAAATAATTTGTTAAAAATTTTCTTTTGTTAATTTCAACCCTTTATATAATTATAAGATGTTCTTTCTTCTTACTCAAAAGTCTATATCATATGAACGTTTATAGTATCAATTTTAAATTAAATTTTATTTCTACTGTGCTAAGAAAAAAACATTGTTAATATTGCAAATATTAAGAGCAGTTTGGATAATAGATTGTTCGATTAATATAACTTTCGAATATTAGAATATTTAAATAATGCAAATTCTATCGTATTTCTGTTTTTATAGCTCATTAAAAATCAATGAAACATTCCTGTTTGATACTTTAATTAATATTTTCACTAACACGCATCAAACATACGTGACATATTAGTTGTTTTTCCAGCATCGCATTTAGTACGAATAATTTATTGGAAACGTGTAAATACCTTGAAAATAAATAATTTCATATATTTTTTCAAGATCATTACAAAGTCAAACAAATATATCATTGTGCTTTTCGATACCTTACACATATTTTTTTTTTTATTTGTTTCAAATATTTTTCTGTGTCATTCATATTTGTTCGTTTCTTAGATAATGTTACGTATATCTAACCTATTTTGCATTTTAATTTTCTTTAAAATAATATATCTTATTTTTTATTATCTTTATATATTATAGATATAACATTATCACATGGTGTTCAAATATATTGTTTATGATTATTTTAAAACTATCTTTTTTTAACAATTTTTACGTTTGAATGATTTTTTCCTAATCTAAAAAACGAAAGGATTAAGTTTTAAGCAAATAGTAGTCTTCCTATCGTACAAACGTATTTAAATATTCACTTAGATTCATCTTCTCTGACGATTTCAATCGAACTTTCAAATTACGACGTAATGCGTACTTAACGAACACAATGACGTTCGTATGAAACGATCGCATCATCGATCACGCACACTTAGCTACTTGCTCTCTGTTCGGCACTTAAGTTTATCCTCTTTTAAAACACCTAACTCTCGCTAGATGACCACTTGACATCGAGAGGATCGTTCGCGTAAGCTCGATGGAGTCGAGAACGAATGGCCATTGGCCGTTACGAAGTAAGCTTAGTCAGCTACTCGAAGAAGCACCTGCACGTAATGTCCTGTGTCGCAGCATAGATGTCGTAGGTAGTTGACTTCGTCTGGAAAATTCGGAATACTCGATTTCACGGACGACGAAGCAAGCGGCGTAACGCGATCCTCGCTTTTTCCTCGCCTAAAATCGAGAAATGTCACTCTTGTCTCTTATCTTATGACTATTACACTTGATTCTTATTGACTTCCTTTACTTTTTACTTTCAAACTATGTTACGAATTTTACTTATATCTGATATTCACCTTTATCGGCAATTTTGTTTCTTTAAATATCTTGCTTTGATTTTGCTTGTGGATTAGCGATGATTGATATGTGATAATTCATGGACAATAAAAATCTTGATTTTGAAAATATAACACGTAAGTGTTTCACGTGTTTTTAAACATCCTTATTCGTAACGATAATTTTTAAGTTGAAATTAGTTAAAGGAATCGAGATTATATTTTCACAGATTATTGGAAATATAGAAAAATCATTGAGGATATTAATTTTTATTTAATTATTATTTATTTAATTTTTAATAACCTAATTGAGTTTATATTTAAATTCTAAATTTATTAAGCGAAAGATTTTACGAAAAAATAAAGCGTAAAAATTGAATTTTGTATAAGCGTGAAATATTTGAAATCTTTTCGCAAAATTCGAAAAATTCTTGAATGTAAAAAATAATTTAGATAAATAATTTAAGAGAATATTTTAACAATTTATTATTATTTTTTTAATAATAATACAATTTAATTTAATTTAATAATAATACAAAAATTAAAATTTAATAACAATACAATTTGTGTTTAAGATTTATTTTACTAAGATTTTAAGATTTTTCTAATCAATTACAATAAATGCTCCTTATTTCTATTACAAAAAAATGCTATTGTGAAGATTTACATATATTTCATCATATATTTTTTATTCCTTTATTTATTTTTTGATAATATGAATGGAAATTTTTAAGAAAAAAAAATTATATTAACATATATTAAATTTTGCACTTACATAACTTTATCCACAAGAAATCTTTTTGTGTCCTTTTAGAGAGAACAATTCGATATTAAAAATATTAACAAAAAATTAAATCTTATTATTATATATGTGAGTTTGTAAAATCCCAACAATCATAATTTTTTTTTGAAATTTAATCCTTAACAAAATCATTGTTTTTATGTCTTTCAAAGTCACGTTTCGATTCTTTGACATTTTTACATTTATTGCAATCGTTCATTGAAAATCTTTGGTCTTCGTTCCCGTCAAAATTCCTGTGAAAGGACGGTGAAAAATTCAATTTCATTCATCGCGTAGTTTTTACACCAACAAAGTTGCAGTGACAGAGTCGTTTCGAATTCTCGAAATTTCGTCACTTGATCATTCGCCCGGTACATGTTTTCACATACTTGTACAGATCAAAGGTTTCGAAACGGCTCGTAATTTTCTAAGGTATGCTGTTCCAATGTAGCAAGTGGGTGCTACATGTGGGGGTACACATTTATAAGCCTGTCATTTAAACATTCCAACCATTTCGCGTGAGATATTTCTTGGTAGTATTACGAATTATCAGGCACGCGTAATGGGGAATATTGGTAAACGAGATAACGTGGAAATCGTTTTGCTTGAAAGTTACATTAAGCTCTGAAAACTCGATGCAGCTTGAATTAATTTTAAACAGTGATGGTAACGCGAGCGATTAAAGTAATGAAAACGACGCGATAGGAAATAATTCATCGTAAAAAGTGTACAATAAAACGTGATCTATTAAAATAAATTGTATTTACATTGGCATATAGATGTAAATTTAAATGTATGCAAGAAGGGAAAATTCAACGTAAAAAAGAGAATTGTGCAACTATGCAATTTATTTAAATTAAGTGCGTACGATGATTAAACGTTGCTTTGCGAGTTTGTAATTTATTATGTAAAAGATAGTCAAATAGGATATTAAAACGCATTACGATTATTAAATTGCACGTAAAAATCTTTTGTTATATGTTACATCTATATTGTCTATAAATTATAGACTACGAATTTTCATGTCATTTAAACAAGTTTATATATTCAAGAAATTAATGTAAAGAATATGTCGTGTTATTTAAAATACGTGTCATACGTAGTACTTGCAAAATATTAATTTTTTATTCTACGTAAATATAACATTTTTAATAAATTGCTATTTACTTAAAAAAATTGAGTTTAAAAAAAAAAGTTTTTTTACAAGATGATATCTATTCTTTTTATACATAAATTTATTCAAAATTTTTCCATCTTTCGATATTATATAATCAGAAATTTTATTTAAAATATAGTTTATAACATTCAATTATCATATATAATAAATAAAATATAAATATAAGATTATTATTGTATTCCTGGAATATTTTTGGATTCTACAATTCAAAATAAATATAAAAATTTATATATTATGAAATATAATACGAATGTTTATATAATACGAAAATATCAGTTACTTTATTTGTTAAACAATTTAAGTTTACATTAGATGAAGTGAAACAAAAATAGAATGAGACAAATGATATGACGCTCTCATTCTCACTTCATCAAAAATTTTCCATGAATATATTAACATCTTGTATATGTGATAGTATAATTTATTTTAATAAATATCTATTATATGATCAATTATAACGTTATATATATAACGTATATACATAATTTAAGTATTTATTCAATCATATTTATCGAAACAATTTACTATATTTACTATATTTACTTTTCTCCTTTTTAATTTTTATTTTCATGCATTTTCTAATTTCTATTAAATTATTGTATCACATTGATAGAACATAATTAATCGAGTTATACAAAAATTGTTTGAAAATCTCTTTGAAATTCTTTCGATTCCTTTTCCATTCCGTTTTAATTTTAATTCAACTATATCTATCGATCAAACATTCAGTTTTGGTATCCGTGAAAACATAATAGCGGCACGTAATAAGCACGAGGAAAACAATGAAATGCAAAGTAATACAGATTTTGATCTTGAACGTGTCTCGATCCACCATGAAACATTAATTTTCCAAGTTTGCAGATTAAACGGATAAAACGTCCTTTGATATCCGTGAAACAAAAGGCCATACGGTAGCTCTTCACACGTTTTGACACGTACTTTGCAAGACAATGTTTTTTGCATGTCATTATCATAAAGCAAATCGAAATGTTACCTCGATGTATCTTTTTCAATTCATATATCACGAATGTCATGCATCACGGATCACGTGTACATATATCATTTCCAATAGATTTTCTCAAAATATCTTTCTCTATACGCCGTCGTGCATCATGAATTTCACGCATCACGAATTTTCTTTGTCCACTATTCGCTTCATTCGCCGATGGATGGATGAACCTCATTTATTGGCGCACACAAGTACACTTATTAAAGGCTGTATTCCCTTGTATTCGAGTTGTGTGTTTTCTTGTGACTTGCACGTTCTTCTCCGCATTTTTCAGATCGATAACGAGACACGATGATTCTGCGAATTTTTTTTTTTATTTTATTTCTTTCGGTACTTGTGTGGTCTTTGCTTGATCGATTTATCCTGAGATTTATCTGCTTTCACTGCTTGCTCAACAAATCCGTTTCAGTTTTTATAATTAAATAATTGTGAAAAAAAAATATTACGTAAAATACATTAAAATTGAATGTAAAATATATTAAAATGGAAATTGTTGTATAATTTGTAATAAGTATTGAATAATTGTGGAATTTCAATATTCTGTGACTTTATTTAAATTTTATTCAAATTTTTGTGAACAAAAAAAGCAAATTACAGTTTGAATTTTGTTAAAATTATTAAATTTCTTATTCTTTTATTGTATTTTATATTTATAAGCCGTTAAATAATAAGTAAATTTTTTTTAAATGAAATTTAATTTCTACAAATTTTTTGTTCATGTTCTTCTTGCAAGATTATTTGTATTTAATATTTCGAAACATATGTAAGTGGAAAATAAAATTTTTATCATTGTATATATAATGCTTTAATTAAAAAAATTAAATTCTAGTTCTAAATCCCTAAAAAAGGATTTTTTAACTTCACTTAAATGTTAAAGAATGTATAGAATATAAAATATTTCAATATATCTTGAAAAATAAAAAATACTAGGATATTTTAATTAATTAAAATAAATTTGTATGCAACAAGTTTCACAATTTCTGTATATAGTATCAAAAAGTATGATTCTTTATCTTCAAAATAAACGAAACTTTTATTTATAAGAAAAGATTTTTTTAATAAAGTTATAGCCATTTAAAAAAAACTTCATAAATATACACGAACAACATAATTATTAATCGTCGAGAAAAATTCACCTGTTATTCTTTAAGCTAAGGATTAAATCTCTGATACGAGCTTTAAAAAGCTTTATCAAGGGAATGTCATCTTACTTGGCATTAATTACTTTTATCGTTAATCTTAAACTTTCGTTGAATTACAACATTCGTGCACTAAATTTATTTTTATGAAGTAAAGTTTACTTATTCAAATCTTGTAAACATGTGTTGCCTTGCAAATATACTTTTTGAAATTGCAAAATAACTCTTGACTTTTACAGTAAGAATTTTTAAATAAAAATGAAAATTTCGATTTTTGAATAATATTTACATGATTTTTATATAAAAATACAAATTTGATTTTCACATTTCTTTTATACGTAGGAAAAAATGATTTATAATTGTTCACGAATGTATTCAAATTTTTTTATTTTTTATTGAAATTTTTTATATATGTTTTTCACTTTAATGAAACTTTATAATTTAGAACACAATGAGTTGTATATGGATGCTTATTTACAATTTTAAAGAACTGAAATTAAAGTTTAAATTTCGTATTTTTGTTTTTTTTTTTAAATATAATTTTGTAATCAGATAGAACAAGATTTTAGATTAAAATATTTAAAATTTAGTTACAAAAAAATTTCAGGCAAATATTTAAAACTTATCACCATGCTAAAATTTTGGGAGTTAATTTTACTTTCTAAAATAGAAACAAAGGAATTGCTCTGTGTAATACATTCTACATATATGCAAACTTTCATTGAAATCAAAATTTTCTAATTAGATGAATTTTGCTGTAAAATAATATTCAAGTACTTTGTAAACCATTGTATGTAACACATCATATCCTTCTCGAAACAAAGTAAATTCTATTTATAATATATTTTGGAATAATGAATATTTTTGATGATAATTGCCTCTAAATATTCAAACATTCTGTATGTATATATTTAACTATGATATAAAGTTTGAAACAACTAAAACGTAAATACATATTAGTCTAAATTATTTAAATATTATATTACTTATGTGCAAATAAATATAAAATATTAGTACAATATAAAACTTCTTATTCAGTTAAAATAAGAAAATATTTGGCTATTTTTATTGAAATATTTTACAATTTAAGACGTTTTATTTAAGAATGATTGTTCCTGACTTTGATCCTGTCAGTGGTTTTCTTCCTTGCATTGAAATCACGTTGTGCTCGTTTAAAGGGGTTGCTTTTGATTTCGCTTGACATAGTACATGTGATGTCTTACCACAATGGATAGACAACTAAAATATAGTTGCAGACAAAATTAAATGAATAAATGACACAAATGCTTGTTATGCAATTTTAGTCATTGAATAATATTGATTAATTTCTATTAAAATTTTATGCTTTATAGGATATGTAAATTATTTAATTATTCCAATCTTGAAAATTATATTGAGTATATAAAGATAAATAATTTGATAAAAAAAACAATGATATATAATAATTACAAATTACAAATAAATATATTTTATTTTTCTAAGATTAGATTTCTCTGTCTTAATATTATTTTTCTTAGAAAATAGAAATTTTGTAAAGATTATTAGTTCTTTTTAGATTTCAAAAAAATGAAACTATTATAAAAGTGATATTAATTAAAATTAAATGACTAAGAATTGTGTAATCATTAAAATTGATATACTTATAATATTAATTCTTTTTTACTTGCAAATATTTATTATAAGAATGATAAAATCTTTTGAAATTAATATACAAATAAATTCAATATTACATAATAATGCAAATAATTTTATTCTATTAAAATTCTAAATATAGATTTTTTAAATGTGAAATAGAAAAAAATTTTTTGGAATACGAAAAATTATATATATATCAGTGCTAAAATTTGTGAAAATGCAAAAAAAGTAAAAAATATCTAAATGATCAAAGTTTTGCTAAAATAATTAACTGTTAAAAAAAATATATTTACTCACCTATTATTCAAATTAATTTATTCTTTTTTAATGCACTTCTCTTATGAGATACATCTTCTTTCATCGCTAATCATTTAATTTCTACTTCTTTCTAATTAACATATTCATAAATTTCTTTTTTCAATCAAATTGTTATTCAAAGCAATCGTTATATAAAGGATTTATCTATCTAAAGGATTTATTGCATTGCAATATTTATTAATTTTTCCTCTGAATTTTAATTCGAATCTTGTACGAAACTAATCAACAAACAATAATTGTCTTTCGAACATAAAACATCAATTTACAGTCCATAAAATTTTTTCTATCATTCAAAATCTTCACCGACAGTACCTACTCAAATAGTAATGCTACAATATTCTTTCCTTCTTTACTTGCTTTTGCAACGAATGGAAATTTATACACAAACGAATATCTAAAAATAACGTTAGGCTTTAAACTTTCTTCCTTTCTCCTCGAAAGAATTGCAACATATTATACATAACAAGTCGAAGGTTAGAATATTTTACTTTCAACTTTGCTTATTCCCCTTTGGTGTATTCGCCAATGCCAAGGTTGTAAGACAAACAAACACACCGTATACGCAAATCCGAGCACGTACATCTTGTGTTTGCATATGCGCGCCCTTTACGACCTCACAGGTTGGCATGCTTGGGCGCTCGCGTCGCTTTTATGGCTTACAATTTGTCCGGAAAATCGCCCTTACTAACATTTTGCTAGGAGATGCACGATTTTCGATTGATACCAACAATTCTTTGTGAAATGTTTCTTCGTCTTAAGGAGAAAAAAAAAGAAAAAAGGAAAAAAAAAAATACAGCTCTATTCTGTTATGCCGGTTGCATTGTCCACTGTGTTCTTGCATGAGAACGACTTATCGTTGTTCTAAGCGAGTTTTTACAATCAGATTCCTGGAAAAAGGAAATTTGCGTTTGCCCTATGGCGGTTTTGGGAGAGAAGAAAAAAATAAATTTGAATCGATTTAAATAAATTTGTATCCATTACCATTTTAATCGTAATAGTTCTGTTTTTCATTCGCTATACTTTGAATTCATTTTAAATTCACATGTTCAAATTATACGTTTTGTAAACAAACGTTTGAAGATCATATCGTCTCGTGAATAGTCAATACAAGGAAACAATATTAAAATAAGTGTCAAAGTTTAAATATTGTTATTCATAGATTTTATACGTATCATCCATTCTGTAAAAACCCTTTCTTAGTATTATAAGATTTTCAAGATGTACATTTTATAAAAATATAAAATTCATATATTTCTTCAATACAATATTGAATAATAAAAATTGCAAATTTGAATCAGATCCCGATACATATTAAAATTTGTTTTTGTATTTTTGTATTCTATTTTGATTTTCAAAGAAATAAAGATTAAATTTGTCTTAACACGTTTCACACACACACACTCACACAGAATTTACATGATATGAAAAAAGTAGAAACTAATAATTTTTTATAATATATATAATTGTTTTTATTGAATATGAAAAAATTTCGTGAAAATTAATAAATAAATAAAAGATCTGAATATGCATGTGATGTATAATAATAAACATATTAAACGATTATTACTTTCATAATACAACGAAGATATATAATGCATAATGCATAAAAATTCTTATATTATTTTATTCAATGTATATGTAATATAATGAAGAGGTTAATATAATAACATTTAAATACAATAATAATAAAATTAAATAAAATAAATATTAATAATAAAATAATAATAGCAATGAAAAATTTATATTACTGTAAAATACAATTTCAGTGATGAACCATAATACTTGAAGAATTAAAAAAACTATGAAAAATATTGAATTTTTTTAAATAAAACTAAATGAATTCAAAAACCAAACTTCATTTTTTTTTAAATTTCTAATTTTTATATCAAAATATCAATAATTTTTCAGATATTTAATTTATGAAATGATTGATTAAAATTGAATAACAACAATTAAAAACAATCAAATAACTCTTGCATAGTTTAATTATATTATATTAAGCTACCATATAAATTTTTTTCTTTTTTGGAATTGTTAATGTGAATTACCAAATAAAGATGAATAATTAATAAATAATCAATTTTTGATTAATATTAATAATTGATATTGATTAGAATTAATTACTAAATTACTAAATTAATTACTAAACAAATTGGTAGAACGAATGAATGAACGTGTTAATTTTCGATGGACAATTAGTGTCATTATCAATGTCCAAATGCTGGATTATTTTATATCATATAATCGTCAAAACAACTCGATTGTCTGTTATCAAAATATTAAATTTATAAATAACTGTTTCAATTAATCTATCTATCACTTTTTCAGACTGATTGTTGTCGAAAACATTAACACGAATTAAAATAATCGTAATATCGTGTAGATGTCACCAGTGCTGAATTTGAAATAAATTAAAACAGATATTGGAATCTGAAATATCTGAAATAAAAAAAATGTTGAAATTATGATTTCCTTAAAATCATTCAATTTTATTTGAAATTGTTTTCATATAATTAACAATTTCAAAATTATTTCAGCATTTACTTTTAGATAATTAGAAATTTTGTACAGTAAAACTGACTTTATATGCATATTTTGAGAGATAAGTACGTTCATATGAACAACTTATATGAACAACTTAGTTGTTCATATAACACGAATTCATGTACTGATTTTCCTCCTCTTCTACTATGATTTTTTTATATATATTTTTTTATTTATTTAATAGCAGTTATATTCATATAAATGATTTTAATTTCAACAACATTTTTTTAAATATATAATTAATTTTTTTATTATTATATTATAATATATTATTATATTATAAAAATTTATATTATATTAATTTATTAATAATTATGATATTAATATAACATAATTAAGTGAAATGATGTTCAGTATTAATTAATAAGTGTTCAGCTAGAATTCATATAAGTAGAGTTCATATTTTTATTGCATAGATTGTTATGTTTCATTTACAATTAATTGAAATAAATCATGAAAAAATGAGCTAATTAATAATGAAAATAATCATGAAAAAATCATGAGCTAATTATAAATTAAAAATAAATGAACTTTTCTTATAGAATAACTTTCAAATAAATTTAAAGAAGTTTCACCTCGATAAACAATTTTATTAAAAATATTGAAATAATTTGAAATATGTTAAAGTTTTCTGGAACAAAAAAGATCTTTCTGCTCGTTTTATAGTTACAAAAGTCGGGATTACAATCAACAACAATTCGTAAAACCCGACAACTTCTAAAAACCAACTCAACTGTTAAATATTAAGCTTGAAAAACAAAAGTTGCGGTAATTGCAAAACACATCTGTCAAAGAATAAAATTCGCCAGGATCACAATCTTAGACCATGGAATGGAAAAAAGTATTATTCTCTAACGAGAAAAAATTTAATTTCGATTGTTTCGCTAGTTTTTATTATCATGACTTAGAGAAAGATGAATTCTATAAAGAAGTTGCTAGCGGATAATTTAGAACATTTAATTTAGAAGAACATTGTGCTCTAACAAATAAATTTAAAAAAAATCATTATTCATTTTTATGAATTGTCGCTTTATGAACTCTATATTATAGTGTAATATTAAAATATTTTATATTTTAAGAATTAATGATTAAAATTAATCTTTTATATTTGGAATGTCCATTTGTTGAAATTATCATTGAAATTATGTATTGTAAATTTTGATATCTTAAAATATTACGTTGATGCAAAAAATTCTTTTTGAGGTTTTCAAATATTCTTTATGAATTTTTATATATTAAAAAAATATATTATTAAAAAAATGCAATAAAAAAAAGATCACATCTAAATTGTAATATATAAAATATTATATAAGATATATAAGATATATAAGATATTAAATATAAGATATTAATATATAAGATATTATTATTTATTGCAGATTCTTGAGTACTTACTGATATTAAACAATGTCTCAATAATAAATTGCAATTTATTTTTCAATTAAAATATTGTAAACATTATAATTATATATTTCAAATATTATAAGCCTAGAAAAAAAAGAGAAAGTAAAAGAAATTGATAAAAGATTCAAATTCTATTTAAAGAATTTAAGAGATGCTGTACACTAAAATTATAAATAGATTATAAAATGTAAATGTTAATAAAGAGAAAATCTCTTGTTTTTTATTCATATTAACTTATTAATTATATATTATACTATATTAATTTATTCTAAGTTTTTTTTTTTTGGTATATATTACAATAATTAAAATTTTCGAAACTATGGAAATAAATTTGAAAGTAAATTCACTAATATATATATTATTATTTTATTTTATTAGAATGTCGATATAAATTTTGCAAAACATTTTTATATAAATAAAACATTACAATTTTATAAAATATAAAGAATTATAAGTATTATTAAATTTTCGACAAAAATGATTTTATAATTTTTGAAAAATAATAAACTTTATGAAGAATCTCTATATGAAATCAATTGACGGATAATCGATTCTCGAATGGAATGAATTAAATATAATTGTATAATTTTTAGCTTAAAGATCTTCAATTACAAATAAAACGCTTTCAAATGCAAAATGTCAATTCTTCGGTACCAATTAAAATTATCCGATTATTTAAATAATTGCATTTTTCATTAGTAAAACGAATAAAATACAGAAGATGCAGAAGAATCGGATAAAAAATAAAAAATTTAAAGTATTCATTCTGTAATCCATTAACGATGCAGCTTTGCAAGCATTTACGTGCCATCGAATATTCGACGTACAGATAAGGCCTAGGTTGGCACGACGCTACATTTCCAAAAGGATGGTATTTAGAGGATGATTTCGAGGCACGTGCCAGTACGCAGTAGCGACCATCGATACCTACGTTCGGTATTTTCAAAGGAGTTATTCAACAAGGTATGCTCCAACCTGCCCACGAAACCATCTGAATAGAATGCCAAATCTCCTATTCCCTTTGCATACTATGCTTCGTTCTCTCTCTCTATCTCTGTATTTGACCTTTCTGCGTCCCTTCCCTCTTCATCCAACTCTCTTTCATATCTACTCCGTTAAGTCTTAGCATTTAGAATTTAATTAGATTTAGAGAAATTAATTTTGGCCTTTTTAAAAATGAAATTATCATTTATAAAGAAATCATATAATTTATTTTATATATATAATTATTTTTTGGAATATTTATTATTAATTTCGTGACTCTATTCTGTTTATTTATCTTAGATAATTTTAAATAATTTTCTTCTGGCTAGATTTTGATAATGAAGTCATTAATATTTTCTTATATCTTTTCTAATATTTGTAAAATGTCTATCAATGTTGGAACCTTCTTTTTGTACGATAATCAAATAAAATAAAGTTATGAATATATGAATTATTCACATGGATGGAGAGGATTTCTTGGTTTGATGTACAAATATTTTTTTATCTTTTTTCAAGTATTCGAAAGATTTGTCGTGTTCGATATGATCGATAAACTATCTTTTTCTCTCAAATTCATCACTTTTACAAATTAATTAATGCTGGAAGTAGTTTCTATTGATAATTTAAAGATTGAAGCAAATCTTACTATATTTATCTAATCTAACTTTTACTTTATTTTTTATTACATCTTTTATATTTCATATCAAATATATTATTGCTATTATATATAATATTTAATCCAGAATTATAAATTATTTAATATAAAAAATATCGAATTAAATTCTAGATCATTAAATAATACTTTATATCTGATTCTTCAGTACATTTTCTATTTCTATCTTAATATCCTTAAATTGATATCCTTAAATCGAACATCGAAATCCAGGATACGTAAACTCGGTTGCATTTGAATATAGCATGTTTAACGATCTATATCGATCGATTTTATAATGATGTAACGCGAAAACGCAAAAATGATATAAGTTTGTTTGATTAAGTGACGAGCTTTAGTGGATAATAACACATGCGATATAAACGTTTCGTGAAAACGTACGAATCGATTGTAAAGTGAATTTTCTGCTTTCTTAAAGTGTTTTTTTTTTTCTTATCTTATTTTATCTCTTTTTTTTTTTATCGTCTGTCAATAAAGATTTTCTATTGAAATGATGTATCACTACAAAAATATTTTATAACCATAAAGAAAAGAAAATATATTAGTCATAAAAATTTTGATAGATACAAGATATTGGATGATTTAAAAATGAAACAAATTCATTTATTTTTATATCCTATTTATTAGACAATTCATATTATATTATATTATATCTTTTGACAAAAATTGTATTTTAAACTCTATTTGATATTTTATTGCATTTTTAATTAATTAATTAATATTGAAGTAATATATAATAAATAATATATGCATTATATAAAATAATACAATTAAAAAATGAATATTGTATGATTATTTTTTAATAATGAAAGGTTCTTTCTTATTTTTTATATTTAGTGTATAAAAAGTTTAAAATTAATTTTTGAGATGTTCCAAAAATTTTTAAAAGAATTTTATTTTTATTATCAAATATGTAGAAATATGTTCTTTCCAATATTTTTTTAGATTTTAATTAAAAACGATAAAAATTTTAATGAATATCTAATATATTATCAATTATAATATCTTTTTTTTTTTAGTCTTATATTACAAATTTATTAATATTTCAAAACAAATATATAAAATGAATATATATAATGATATATAAATGATATATTTACATTCACAATAAAGAAATTAAGAATTCTTGTGAAGTGATAATTTTCTTTGATTTGTTTATAAATCTAACCAAAATTTCTTTTGAAATTAAAACTTATTTTTCAGAAACATTATTTGCTGAAAACTTGAAAATTACTGTAAATTACAAATAAATAATAATAAAATAAAATATATAATTTTTAACTCATGTCTCAAAAAATTTGTTGATCAAATTTAATAATTTTTTTAATAATTTAAATATTATTACAAAGAATAATAATAGTTTAAGCGTTTCTATATTTCACTTTTTTATGAAATCAAATTTTTCCACGTGAAACTTTTACCAAATACACTTATATCTAATTAAATAACAAACAAATTCATATCACACAAATTTTTGGTAATCACTATACATATAATTCCACTGAATAACGAAGAATATAAATATAAATATAAATTGGCGTCGAGAGATTAAAACTTGAAAAACGAACTTGTACTTACGCTACAATTCAACTACAATTGTCGAGCAAAAACGAAATTCGAATAAAAATTTTAATTCAACATTTATGACCGCGATTTAGATCGATGATTCCCCGCCATGTCTTTCCATAACATTAAATAAATGTTAAGGGGGTGATAAAGCACTGTGCCGGAGAAGAACACAAAGCGTGCAGGGGAAGAACTCTCAGTCCATAAAGTGCGAGCCCGATATGGAAAGGCGGCGCGATGCGTTAAACTGTCCGCGAGTTTTCGATTTACGACGTGACGGGATCGAAGTTTATACAAGTATTGGCTTTAAGAGACCATCGTTTTTCCGCGGTCGGCCCTTTTTATTCGATCCCCCCCCCTTTATACACGTTAGATCCTATTTGCATAAGTGGGTAGAATAATGGCCGGTAAACGACGTGCGCATATAGAGTTAATGCACCACTCTTTTGCAATATTTTTGAGCGCGGAGAATATCATCGAGGAAGAAGAATGCAAAACACGATCGTGAAAGGTATATTATTTAAATGAAAGATTCCTCCCCCTCGTCGAACGTTTTATTGGGATAGAATTTTCGTTAAAGGGTTTCGTGTACACGAACTTTCAACGGGAAATATTTCTAATAAATGTTACAAAGGAAAAATCAATGGCGACCGGTATGTATGCAGTCGGTGGCTGCCTGTTAAATTGCTACAAACATTGCATAGGCCGGCAAAAGCAAGACGTGGAATGGCCAATTAAATCGAGTGTTTTGAGGCTCTGGTTATTTTCCTTACACTTATTTTACTTACACTTGTAATCCATACATGAATATTTTACTAAAGTATTGTATTATATAGGCGAACGATTTTCAGAGAAGACGAGAGAAAGAAAAGTTTTCCTTCGATAGATTTTATTTATTTTTTTTTTTTCATTTTAGTTTTTATTATGATATTATTTAATTAGAAATTAAACTATTAATTTAACTATTAATGATAACTATTTGATTTTTGAAAAATTAAATAATAATTATATATCTTGATATTGAAATTAAAAAGTTTTCGAAAAATGAATCGATTTATCAATCTCTGAATGACTTATATATCAATTATGAATATATTTTTTAATTTTAAAATATATAAATATTAAGTATTTAATGAGTTTTATTCGAGGAATTAATCAATGAAATCGAAAAACATGCAGTATATTGCAATTTTAATTCCAATTATCTAACGCAACTATGATATTGAAAAAAATTGAAATTAAAATTTTTTTTTTTTGTGAAGTTGAAATTTGAAAATTGTTAAAATTTCCGTGAAAAATAATAATCTTACAAAAAGCAACTCGGATAAAAAGAAGTTTTTTATTTTAAAAATTTTTAAATCATTGCAAAATTCCATTTTCTTATTGAAACAAATCTAAGTGACAAATAAATATATTTAACTTCAATGTTTAATTAAATTCTTATGATATCTCTATTTTCTAATTATTATTACTATCATTTAAATGTTGCTTTTAAAACAGTGAAATTTTAGAAGAAACGAATAAAAGATTTATTTCTTAAAAATTTATAGATTGTTCGAAAACACGTTATGATAATCAAATTACATTTACTTGCAACTTCAACATTTCATTAGAAAATTCTTAATAAAAATAATATCTTATACTCACCTGAAATATATTTTATAAAAATATTTGAAAGAGTCAGTTTTTCTTTTAAAAATTTATAAATTGTTCCAATATCCAGCATTACAATGTTCAAGCATCAAAATTGTGTACACATTTTTCTTATCAAAGCAACTCTAGTTTATCATACGCCTGTTGCTTTATTCGCTATATTTACCTTACATTTGCAATGTTAACATTCGATTAGAAAATTTTAATGAAAACGATATTCCATCTTATCTTTTATATAAGATATTTATATTTTATATTAAAAACAACAGAATCTTGCAAGAAACGACTCGTATAAAAAAGATAATTTCTCCATTCCAGAAATCGTTCCAATGCATAACATTACCAAAAATCTAATACATATTTTCTTTATCATTAAAAAAAATATATCAAGTATATCCAGTATACTTAATTACCTCCAATTTTGCACATTTACTTGCACTTATCCTCGCAACTTTGACGCTTAATTAAGAAATTCTTCTGAAAATTATTAAATTATTTCGCATACGTTGTAAGTATGTGTGGTGGTTGGTCAACGCGAGATGAAACAGCGTCACGGAAGAACACTCATTCCGTAATTCGCTCCAACGCCTCTCCATAATGCAACACGCCAACTTCCGTCAACCGAAGACACGTAACCAACAAGTTAAGCGCAAGGACGTCAGGTATTTTCTCTCCCCGGCCATAGTTTTCTCATCCTCGTTATGCATTCCCCTGATGGCCGTTTAAACCCCCCACATTTCACGGCCGCGGGGCAAAACTTTGCGCCACCTGAAAGTTCAATGAAATTAACTCTGCTTTGCATACACTTAATAGCCCGTATCG
>NW_006263516.1:608421-611974 GCF_000469605.1 Apis dorsata | reverse complement strand
TCTCTCTCTCTCTCTCTCTCGCTCGCTCGCTCGCTCGCTCGCTCCCCGTTTCTCTTTCTCCATCATGATTTTCCATGCGAACGGATTTCCTCGAGAACAACGAATTTCCTTCCTTCCTGATGGCATATGCGAACGTTGTTAGCGCTCCATCTCCATTTCATCCCGTCCCTTCCTTGACAACTTGATTAAACTCCTCCTTCCCTCGAATTCCCTATCATTTTAATTGATTCGATTTACGTCCATGATCCAATCTCTCATGCTTCTGTCGAATTCCATTGATTATTGTATTTATGATTTTATTTATGAACACGGTGTTATGATATTTCGTTGTGGTCGTTATATATATATAATTTTTCTGAATTTCTTTGAATTTATTATGCATGGGATATCTTTATGGATATCTTTATTGTTTCTTTTATTATAGGGAAATGTATCGAAGTGTATTCTGTATATCAAGGTTCAAGCTTCGGTAATTATGTGCGCTCGATGAAATGGCAATGAAAAGTCATATAGCGACTGGAAACCGTTGCAAAGAGAGAATCGATTTAAAAATTTAAATAATAGTTCGTAAGAAAAATTGGTCAATATCTGTAGAATTATTTAAGTATGAAAAATTTTAAAAAGGAAAAAGTATTTTCGATTTTCTATCTTTCTTATATGATGAGAAAAGAGAATTGTGTTTGGAAGAATTGTCATATTATATTCTTTAATATTCTTAGAAAAGATTTTACTTAGTTTTAAAATGAGTCCGTGCTATGATCGCTGTATGGTTTTTTATTATAAAATTATAATAGTTTAAAAATCAACAATTTTTCAGTGAAAATTTATTAATTAGTAAAATTTAGTAATTTATAAATAAAATTTAATAATTTAGTAATCTTTTAATTTTATATGCTAGTATAATTTATTTTAAAGTAAATCACGATTATATAGTAATAAGTAGATAAAATGTATTTTTTATAAACAAATCAAAAATTCTTTTCTATTATATTATGAAAATATTTGATCATATATAGTAAAAACAATAATATAATTAATACAAAATGTATTAAATCCTAGCATCTAAGAATTTATTATTTTGAAAAGAAAATCACAAATCACAAAAATTACTAAACAAATTTTCTAATTGAAAAAACAAAAAATTTATTGAGAAGGAAATTAAAAAATTGGCTCATTTGTAAAAAGTAAAAATTACTTATCTAATCTACATATATATAAAAGTTTATTATTTACATAACTATGTTTTATTATTTTTCTATTGAAATTATGTTTTTAAAATAACATTATTTAAAGGAATATAATGAAATAAAAAATCATTTATAAAATCTATTATACAGACAACTGCAAATGTTTATTGAAAGTTAAAATTAAATATATAATGAATTATAATTACATTGAATTCAAACATTTTTAGAAAAATTTTTATCCCAAGATAAAATTTCTTGTTTATTTCTAATTCTTCTAAGATATATTAAACCTGAACTATAATTTTCTAAACTAAAAATGGAAATCATTAAAGAACAATTTTTATTCTCAAAAAATGACAAAACTATTCTGATTATATTGTAATAATATAATATATATATTCTGATATATTGATATTAAAATAAATGAAGATGTAAAACATTAATGTATATGTATATGCGTATCTAATTTAACCAACTCTCCTACAATTAATTGGTTTCATGTTGTATCGAACTATTACAAATCAGGGAATGTCGAAAATGTCAACAAAAACAGTGTAATGGAAACATTCATGCTATATTGTCGACGATTGTCCAATTTTATTAAGTCGTGTTATATGGAAATTGTATTATAAAAATATCATATAGGAAATTATCATAATTTTTGCATCATGTTACATCGAAATCGTGTTTTCATTATCATATATTATATTGTATCATTAAAAGAGGATTGATTATACATAATATGATATAATTTTTCAAATAGATATAGAAAAAATTTTAAAGATATGTTTTCAATAATATTTCGATAATGCGCGCGAAAATATATATCTATATTATAAATACTTTTTAATGAGAAATATTTAGAATGGTGAATTTAAACACAATTCCACTATCACGTATTTCTTTTTTGTTTCATTTATTTATTATAGAATTTATAACAATTCCACAAAAGTGAACGCTTATATAATAAATTTGAAACTATTATACAACTATTATACAACATTACGAGATTTACTATTAACCTACAATCATGTATGGTGGAAATTGTTGTAAATGCGATTAACAACCCATATCAGATGGATAAAACAGAATAGCATTTACCAATCGGTTTCCCATTCTTTTGCCCAATATTCATAGCTTTAAGATTTACGTAATTAACGACGAATCCACATCGTATTTTCAAAGCTTTAACTTTCTAGAATACTTTTACTATTATATGTGCGAATCTTGAATAATTTCCACGCAATTATACGATAGAACTTAACATTATAAACGTCTTAAAAAATTTATTCATGTATGCCGATTATTTACAGCCTGTTGTATAAAATTCGCGTTTTCATAATATTTAATTAAATCTAAAATAATTCCAATGCGCTCGATCTGATTTCTTTTTTTTTTCTCGTTACAGGTAAGTCATTTATTTGTTTCAAACGGTGCTTTTTGTGGCTCGAGAATTCCATGATTAGAAGCAGATGAACGTGTAATAAAAAAGTTTAATGACCCCTCTACGTGTCGCTTGTGTATCGGTGTTAATGTCCCATATCCTGAGAACTACATTTCTTATATCAAAGAACTAGTTGTCCAGATTTGTATTTAATCAATTTCGATCAATAATCATACAATGATGTAGATATAATTTATAATTAAATACTAATTAAATTAAAAACTTCATGATTATACATTAGCATAAAGTCATTAGTAAATATAAATCTTAAAATATTTATATTATACGTTATTATAAATACAATTATTTATTTTTCTTAGCATTTCAAGACGTCAAAATTATTTAATTAATCATTAACGATTAACATAATTAAAAATATTATTTTATTATAATTATTTCAAAAAGCATTTAATAAATATATAAATATATATTATTTAAATTAAAATAATCTAATTTAAATTACTATTCTATATTCATTTTATTACATTTATATTACATTTATATCTATTTTCGCAATATTTGCGCAGCACACAACAAAGAGTTCGTATTCAAATTGCGAAGAATTTCTAATTATGTATTTCTAGTGGCAATTCAAAAATGAAGTCTACTTTAGTAGACTCCAATATGCCAATAGTTTGTAGAAAGCTATTGAAGAATTCCATGTTGCTCTTATGAATACAAATTCACGATCGATAATTTTTCCAAAAATTTGAATGTTTATGTATCCTTTTCACCGAGACAAAAGGGATGAGGCTTCGTTTTATTGATTCAACCAATCACGTTCGACCACGTAGCATTATCTGTACCAATTACATAGAAAAATCATAGTATAAATTTATATATTTATAATTACAATTATTTATACGTTATTATATATAATAATACGTAATTATATATATTAAATTATATATTAATTATACGT
>NW_006263516.1:607455-607763 GCF_000469605.1 Apis dorsata | reverse complement strand
TTCATAGGTAATTAAAATTTCTTATCGATTTCGATCGCTTCACAACTTATGAGAACCAAAAATGGAAAACATTTCTTATGAGTTAGAAAAAAAATTTTTTGTTTTTTTATATATGTTATGTTTCTAAAAAAATATACGTATCTCAATTCTTTCCAGGAATTCATAGAATGCCTTTGTATCATTGTATTTTGTGTTCTTCAAAGCTTTTTTTCCTTAAAATATGGATATTTCCTTGATATTTATATAAGCATTAAATGTTTACATATCATATTATTATTTTCTTCGAATATAAATGTAATATCTTTTAA
>NW_006263516.1:606811-607450 GCF_000469605.1 Apis dorsata | reverse complement strand
CTTTTATTTTTAAATTATTGATATAAAAAATTAGTAGAATTTAATTAAAAATTCATTTCTTTACAACTGGAAATTTAATTAAAAATTCATTTCTTTACAACTGGAAATTTTTCATTGCAAATAAACCATCAGAAAATTTATTAGACTCATAGAAAAAATTTACAATTTACGGCACAAATATTTATTTATTTATTCCAACATGGTTTTCACCATTGAAAGTATTCTCTTTGATCCCTTTTTCATCGAGTGTCCGTTTTTATGTTTGCCAAAATTCTATAATAGTGCAATAATTAATTTTAAATTCTAGTATTTCACATTTAAACGAGTCAGATAATATTACAAGATAATTCTTTTATCAATGAAATATAATATCATCTAAATGCCATAGGAATAATCCAATGTTTTCATATGATCTGTAAACATTATCAAATAGATGTTTTTGTTGTCATGGTTTTGACTTCTACCTCTTCAAGCGACAAATCAATGTAACAAAAGCAAAATTATCGTCGACTATTTAAACGATGATGTCTTCGAATTACTATTTATTCTAAGTTGTCTGGCAGAGAAGTATCTTGTAATTTTAGTCCAGATTTTACGTAGAAATATTCCACGATCGTATTAGATATGTATCATGAAAAA
>NW_006263516.1:606725-606803 GCF_000469605.1 Apis dorsata | reverse complement strand
TTTTCTTAAATTTTCTAAATATTTCCAAAAATTGTTTTTGCATCATATATAGAGATATTCGAATATCTTTAATTTGGA
>NW_006263516.1:606371-606712 GCF_000469605.1 Apis dorsata | reverse complement strand
ATTATAGTTATTATTCTTAATTTAATATTATATATTATTTTTATTTTTAATATTGTTAGATAACAAATCGTTAACTGAAAACGGAATAGAGATGGCATGATATGGCTCATAAAGTTTACAAAAGCATGAACAATAACATTTATTAGTCATCTCGATCGAGTTATCTCTTAGCTCAAGCTACAATCGATTAACAATCACTGTTGAACTTATAAAACACACTATTTTAATCAACATTGCAAATTTCGATTTTAAATTATAATGTAGTAAGCTATCGCGTTATTTTATGTCAAATTAGATAAATAAAATATAAAAAGTGATGATCGATTCATACATATGAAAAA
>NW_006263516.1:604328-606341 GCF_000469605.1 Apis dorsata | reverse complement strand
GTGATCGAATCTAGAAGCCAAAATAAATATAAAAATATTTATCGAATAAATTTATTAAGTTAAAATTTAANTATAAGAAATTTAAATTTGCATCAAATGAAGCGAGACAAAGCAATATGGTAGTATGATGAAGATAGAATTATCTCATTTTATTTTCTTTCGTTTAACGTAAACTTTAATTATCTATAATTCAATAAATAAATTTCAACTAAAATTTTTGCATATCAATTTTTGTGTTAATTTTCTAAACTCGATTCTGTATATAGTAGTTATATGAAATTCGTAAATATTACTATTGTTTTTTTAATTGATATTTAAATATTTTTTGATATATCTATTCATCATTTATTCAATATCAGTATATTTCTTTTTTATTTTTCATAAAACTTTCATCACGAGTTATTGTCATCATACATTCTAAAGCAAAGGACCGCCGAGAAACCAAATTCATCTATGATAATTCGTCGATATTAATCAACGGTACAATTGTATATATATTCCTCTGTGGAACAAGATCTGTATTGAAATTGTCAATTGTTATGTATCTATATCTATACATATTCTATAGTGTATCGTTATTTTATTCACCATTTACAATGTCCTTACCATTCTCTTCTCTGGTATTCGATAGTTATATTCTATAGAAAGTCTGATTCTATATCGTTGAAATTATATCCATTAAGATATTGCATAGAGATATTGCACTCACTAGTTTATGGATAACCAATTTTCGACTTACTTTTAAGTCTATGTTGAAACTGTATTGATTATGTATACAATACTTGACGCTTGAACAATATTATATACAGATTTTTTTTTTTTTATGTTAGATTTTATAGTAGTTTATATAATATATTATGGTAATTATTTCGAATTAACTTCTTAAAGGTATCTGTCGTGAAGTGATATTTGTAGGATAAACAGACAACTGGTCTGATTTCTTTGTTATAATTAAATTGATATGTGAATTCTTTCTTATCGCCGAGTGAAGTCATAAATTTGCATCATGCAAATTTTCTTTGTTCCGAAGAACTGATGTCACTATGACCTACTTTTCTTTTGATTGCATACGTAAAAGTNNNNCATAATATTATCTATCGTTTTCAATAATTCTTTATCAGGATTTCCAAGATTATTTATCTGCTTATATGAAAACTATATTGAAAACTTGATCTTGTTTCATGTAAAACAAAATCCAGAATATACAGGATTCGGTTGAATAATATATGCAATCACATAACGATTTTTTATGACAAAATAAGAAAAAGAAATTTTTTTTTCCAAGATTTCATTTTCGAGGAAATTAAAGTTATAATATTTTAAAAATCTTTCGAGTGCAGTTAAAATTGGTTAATTTTCGATAATGAAAATGAGAAATAAAATTAATTTTATCTCGTTTAAAAATTAACTTTCGAGAAAAGCGAATTATAGAATTATATTTCTTAATTACATATATTACACTTCAATTTTCTCAAAAAACAAGGACTTAAGTAACAACAAAATTTCTTTTTTATTTTAATTTTTCACGATTAGATCCTATCGATCATTATCTTTGTATCCAATTAAAAGCCAATGAGTATACATTTCAAAAAAACTAAATATGGAATAATAATTTAATATGAATAATCTAATTTCTAAATAAAGAGCACAATAAGTAAATTGAAAATATAAAAGATACTTAATCGATATAAATAAATAAATAAAAGTAAATTCTTAAATTTCTAATTAAATTAAAAACGTTATTATTATGCATTGCATAAAGTCAATAAATATTAATTTTTAATATTCATATCATATATTATTCTAATACAATTATTTATTTTTCTTAGCGCTAAGATGTCAAAATTATATTTAATAACTATTTCTTAAAATGTAACTAAACTAAAAATGTTATTTAAATACTTCAAAAAAATTATAAATATTATTAAACTTATAATAACTTAGTCTAATCTAAATAGGGTAATATATCATATCCTAATAGGCTTATGCGATTTTATTCTATTTGAAGAAGAA
>NW_006263516.1:601984-603224 GCF_000469605.1 Apis dorsata | reverse complement strand
AATATGCCAATAGCTTGTAGGAAACTCTTGAAGAATTCCATGTTGCTCTTATGAATGCAAATTTACGATTGATAATTTTTCCTAAAATTTCGATGTTTATATATCCTTTTCGTCGACAGACAAAAGGGGCGGGGCCTCGTTTCATTGGTTCAACTAATCACGTTCGACCACGTAGCATTATCTGTACCAATTACATAAAAAAATCATAGTGTAAATTTATATATTTATAATTACAATTATTTATACGTTATATATATTAAATTAAAAGTAAATTAAAAGTAATAAATTCTTGAATAATATATGATAATAAGTAAAAATATTTATAATTTTGTTATATTGAATATAATAATTTCATAGGTAATTAAAATTTCTTATCGATTTCGATCGCTTCACAACTTATGAGAACCAAAAATAGAAAACATTTCTTATGAGTTAGAAAAAAAATGTTTTTGTTTTTTTATATATGTTATGTTTCTAAAAATATATGCGTATCTCAATTCTTTCCAGGAATTCATAGAATGCCTTTGTATCATTATATTTTGTGTTCTTCAAAGCTTTTTTTCCTTAAAATATGGATATTTCCTTGATATTTATGTAAGCATTAAATGTTTACATATCATATTATTATTTTCTTCGAATATAAATGTAATATCTTTTATNCTTTTATTTTTAAATTATTGATATAAAAAATTAGTAGAATTTAATTAAAAATTCATTTCTTTAGAACTGGAAATTTTTCATTGCAAATAAACCATCAGAAAATCTGTTATTAGACTCATAGAGATAATTTACAATTTATGGCACAAGTATTTGTTTATTCCAATATGATTTACATCACTGAAAATATTCCCTTTGATTCCTTTTTCATCGATTGTCCTTCTTTATGTTTGGCAAAATTCTAGAATCGTGCCATAATTAATTTTAAGTTTCACTACTTTACCCTTGAACGAGTCAGACATTTCGCCAGTAAAATATAATATTGTCCAAATACCATAAGGATATGATGCCATTCATGACCTGTAAACATTATAAAATAGATGTCTTTATTGTATGATTTTATATTCAATCTTTACAACCTCGACAGATCAGTGTATATGAAAACAAATATCACTGAGTATTTAGATGATGATGCCTTTGAATTACTGTTTGTTTTAAGTTGTCACAGGCAGAGAATTATCTTGTAATTTTAATCCAAACTTTACGTAGAAATATTCCACAATCGTATTAAGATATATATCAT
>NW_006263516.1:601901-601979 GCF_000469605.1 Apis dorsata | reverse complement strand
TTTTCTTAAATTTTCTAAATATTTCCAAAAATTGTTTTTGCATCATATATAGAGATATTCGAATATCTTTAATTTGGA
>NW_006263516.1:600472-601870 GCF_000469605.1 Apis dorsata | reverse complement strand
ATTATAGTTATTATTCTTAATTTAATATTATATATTATTTTTATTTTTAATATTGTTAGATAATTAACTGAAAACGGAATGGAGATGGCATGATATGGCTCATAAAGTTTATGAAAGCATGAACAATAACATTTATTAGTCATCTCGATGGACTTACTTCTTAGTTCAAACTACAATCGATTAATAATCATCGTTGAATTTATAATGCACTGCATTTTAATCAACATTGCAAATTTTGTTTTTAAATTATAACGTAACAAGCTATCGCGTTATTTTATGTCAAATTAGATAAATAAAATATAAAAAGCGATGATCGATTCATACATATGGAAAGGTGATCGAATCTAGAAGCCAAAATAAATATAAAAATATTTATCGAATAAATTTATTAAGTTAAAATTTAATATAAGAAATTTAAATTTGCATCAAATGAAGCGAGACAAAGCAATATGGTAGTATGATGAAGAATTATCTCATTTTATTTTCTTTCGTTTAACGTAAACTTTAATTATCTATAATTCAATAAACAAATTTTAACCGAAATTTTTGCATATCAACTTTTGTGTTAATTTTCTAAATTCGATTCTGCATATAGTAGTTATATAAAATTCGTAAATATTACTATTGCTATTTTAATTGATATTTAAATATTTTTTGATATACCTATTCATGTTTATTCAATATTTTTTTTTATTTTTCATAAAACTTTCGTCAGTTATTGTCTTCGTGTATTCTAGATCAAAGGACCGCCGGGAAATTAAATCCATCTGTAATAATTTGTCGATATTAATTAAACGATATGATTATATATATATTCTTCCGTGGAACAAGATCTCTAATGAAACACATGTCAATTGGTATATACATACGTCTGTACACATTCTATAAATTATCTTTATTCTATTCACAATTTATAATGTCCTTACCATTCTCTTCTCTGGTATTCGATAGTTTAACTATATTCTATAAAAAGTCAGATTTTATGTCGTTGAAGTTATATCCATTAAGATATTGCATATAAATATTGCACTCAGTTTATGGATAACCAATTTTCGATTCACTTGTAAATCGATATTGAAACTTTATTGATTACGTTTACATTTGACTCTTGAATAATATTATATACAGATTTTTTTTTTTTTTAAAATTTCGAGTTAAATTTTATAATATTTTATAATATTTTATGGTAATAATTTCGAATTAAAGATCTATCGTGAAGTGATATTTATAAAATATAAACATACAATTGGTCTGATTTCTTTGTTATAATTAAATTGATATGTAAATTCTTTCTTATCGCCTAGTGAAGTCATAGATCTGCATCATGCAAATTTTCTTTGTTCCGAAGAGCTGATGTCACTATGACCTACTTTTCTTTTGATATGTGTATGTAAAAGC
>NW_006263516.1:593148-600358 GCF_000469605.1 Apis dorsata | reverse complement strand
CATAATATTATCTATCGTTTTCAATAATTCTTTATCAGGATTTCCAAGATTATTTATCTGCTTGTATGAAAAATACTATATTGAAAACTTGATCTTGTTTCATGTAAAAAAAAATCCAAAATTTACATGATTCGACTGAATAATATATGCAATCGGGCGCAGGACGATTTTTTATAAAAAAAATAAGAAAAAGAAATACAATAAAATTTTTTCTTCCAAGATTTTATTTTCGAGGAAATTAAAGTTTTAGTATTTTGAAAATCTTTCGAATACAATTAAAATTGGTTAATTCTCAATACGTGAAAATGAGAAATAGAATTAATTTTATCTCGTTTAAAAATTAATTTTTGAGAAAAACGAATTATTGAATAATCGTCTATATTTCTTGATTGTACATATTTCATTTCGATTTTTTCAAAAAACAAAGAAAAGCTAAGATAAAATAAATAATTGTATTAGAATAATATATGATATGAATATTAGAAATTATATAATAATTATATAATATTTATTGACTTTATGCAATGATAATAAAGTTAAGAATAATAATAAAGTTTTTAATTTAATTAGGAATATAAGAATTTACTTTAATTGTAAATTATAGTTACATCATCAAATCAAAAATATACAAGAAAAAAATTTCATATTACAAATATTACAAGATAATTTATAACTTCATTCTATTTTTCAATTTTCGAAATATATCAAATTTTTGTATTTGTCTTTCCAATTTTCCATAATAAATTAAAAATTGAAATAAAAATTGAATGTTATTATTTTGAATTGATTCGAATATTAATTCTGTAACAGACTGCAAGACGCCATAAACCAGAAGGAAAATGAGGGAACAGATTTTGGGATGACATTCATCGTCAAATATCGAATTATTAGAAGGATAGGGGAGTTAAGAAAATATAGCAAGTATAACGTAGCAAATATAAGATTAGAACCAGCAGTAGTCTTTGGTAATAGAGGATCCTCCTACCGAGAAATATAACAATTACATAGTTAAATTAATTTTCGAGAAAAACGAATTATAGAATAATCGTCTATATTTCTTGATTATATATATTTCATTTCAATTTTCTCAAAAAACAAAGAAGAACTAAGAAAAATAAATAATTATATTAGAATAATATATGATATGAATATTAGAAATTAATATTTATTGACTTTATGCAATGCATAATAATAAAGTTTTTAATTTAATTAGGAATCTAAGAATTTATTTTAATTGTAAATTATAATCACATCATCAAATCAAAAATATACAAGAAAAAAATTTCACAAATTACAAAATATACAAGGGAATTCATCACATTCTATATCTCAATTTTCGAAATACATTAAAATCAATTCTTTGAATTTGTTTTTTCAATTTTCTAAAGCAAAGTGGAAATTGAAATGAAAATTGAATGTTACTGAAAATTTCCATCTGCTAATATTAACTGTTCATTATAGTATGTTCCTTTACTACAATATCATTAAGATGATGATATTTTTGTCTTCAAATAATTTTTGAATTAAATATAAATACTTCAAATTAATTATCTGCTATGAAATTATTATGAAACTATTATATTTTGTTATGAAACATAACAAAATTTTAAATATTTTTATCTATTGTTATGTACTATTCAAGAATCTATCATTTCCTATGTTATAAAATGTTTATGTACAGATAATGCTACGTGGTCGAACGTGATTGGTTGAATCAATGAATCGAAACGAAACCCCGCCCCTTTGGTCTCGGTATAAAAGGGTATATAAACATCCAAATTTTTGGAAAAATTATCAATCGTGAATTTGCATTCATAAGAGCAACATGAAATTCTTCAATAGCTTCCTACAAAATATTGGCATATTGGAACCTATTAAAGTAGATTTCATTTTTTTTAAATTGCTACTGAAAGTATCTCAGATAATTCTTCTCAATTTGGATGCGGAAAAATTATCAATCGTGAATTTTTTTATTAAAGCAACATGAAATTCTTCAACAGTATCCTAACCAAACTATTGGCTATATACTACTTTAGTATATTGGAATTTACTAAAGTAGACTTCATTTTTAAATTGCTATTGGAAATATCATAGATAATTCTTCGCAATTTGGATGCGGAGTCTTTGCTGTGTGAAATTGCAATATTAAATTCAAAAATAGGCCAGATATTTTTTGTTAATATTTTTTTCTTTCTTTTTTTCCTTTTTGAATATGATGTGATTTGGTTACAAATAGCGAATACTCAGATTCGAAGATTATTTGATCAAACAAAATAGCGGAATAGTTTTAGAAATACAAGTTCGATAAACCTTTGTGTCAACGAATGGCAATCGTCTTCTGTCAGAAACTTATTATTAGTCATCATAGTGTAGCTTCTAAATTTTACACTTTCTTATTCATTTATGTACACAGCCAGATGATAATGACATATACAATTTAATTTGTTATTTAATGAAAATGAGGACAAAGTGAGTCGATAATGTAATGAAACTAGTATTATCTTTGTCTCTTTCTTACTTTATTCTACTGTTATAAGAACCGTTTATAATGTTATAAAGCTTCGCTTGACACATAACTTTTTTATTGCATTTCTAATATTAGTTCTCTAAAAATATGTCGAGAATATATTAGCATCCTGTAAAACAATGTTTGACAAAAAATCGCAAAAATTGAATCGGCAAAATATAACGCTGCAAAATTACAGTGAGAGTAAATGATTTTGTTGGAAATATTTATGGCCTTGTTCGAATATATTTTAAGTTGGAGAAATTATACGGAGTGAAAATTTTCATATTTTTGCATTCTTCGATATTTTTCACTTGATCAAAAATTTTACTTTCTGGATACTATTTACTTTTTTTCTTTTAGCTTTAAGCTATTAATTATAATATTTATAAATAATAATTCCAATATATATAAATTAAAATTTATAAATTATTATTTTTGTGTTTGTATACGGAAAAAATATTTTTAACATTAAAGAGAATAACGAATACTTCAGTTTTTTTTTAAACGAAAAGAAATGAAATAATTAATTTAACATTGAAATAAACAAAACTGAAAGAAATTTAAAATAAATCTATTGAATTTAAGTTGATTTATTTCTTTTCAAGGCATATCTAAAATCTTATTATATATTTTATTAATAAGATATTATTATATCTTATCTTATTGTATTATCATACACACACACACACACACACACAAGGGAATATTTTTTGTCTAGTAGAAATACTTTTGATTTTGTCTAGTTACTGTACGTTTGTTACTGTTTGGGCGTGAACTTAGAATCTTCGTCAATCAGTTGGCTAATACTCTGGAGAAACGAAGTTTTCCCTCGAAAGAGGGTAGTTAGAGTAATAGGAGAATCGTTGGAAAGAGAGGAGCATCTAAAACGACAAAAATAGAACACGACTAGATTGGCGTTCATCGATTTTCTGTCGCTTTGAAATGCAACGTCTGCAGTAAACTGCTTTGTAATACTTGATCAACTGACCGAATTAAGGAAAAATTACAAACGAATTATATTCTAACTATATTCAATATAACGATACGCATGAGTTGAGATTCAGAATAAATTATTGAATAGAAAAGGTTTTGTTTTTAGAATTAAAACTTTTGATTTTGTAATTTATTTTACCGTTTATTTGTAATTAACTTCAAATTATTAATTAAATAAGAATACTAGAATTATTTTGATACCTTAAAATTATTTTTCATAACATAATTTATTAGTTAATAATAAGTTATTAATATAACAATTAATTCAATATTTCATATTTGTAATATTTACAAGAAAAAGATGAAAATGTTAATAATTTGTTTATAAAATTATATATATTTATATAAATAATTAATTAAATTATGTTATTGTTGATAAATATGAAAAAATTTATTTTTATCTTTTATTTTTTATTTTAGCAAAGTGTTCTTTTCTCAAATTTCTCTTTCCTTTCTTTTTAGTAAAATTATATTTTTTATTTTGTATGAAGAAATAGATTTTTATTCTTTATTCTTTATTTCTTATTTCAGTATTCTGTTATTTTTCTTTTTCTTTTTATTGAAATTGTATTTTCGTATATATTTACAATAAAAATATTAATTTTATTATCGAGAAAATGTACGTATAAATATATAATTAATAATTCAAAGTTATTTGTTATAATTAATAATAAATTCAAGCATATCGATTAGAAAAATATTCATTTTGTAATTTCAATGTATTATAAGATATACATATATTTTAATGGCATTATTTTGATCGAGCTGTAGAGCTAGGAACAATTGTATTTATTTTAATTTGTTCTATCGTCGGTCGATATATAGGCACGACCTTTTATTTTCCCGACGAGAATCGAATCAGAGTTTCATACGGTGTTCATTCATTTCTTCCAATTAAACCAATCGAAACGTCGAACGAATTCGAAATATTTAGTAGATCGGAATCCGTTCGTTGTTCAGATTTTGTTTGCACCAGCTTCCCCCAAGTTTGGAAAACGTTCCAATGCGTTGACACGAATCTCAAAATTATCGATTGGTAAGCAAACACAATCTTAGCGTAACGTAAATTAGAATTGTGACTATTGATTTCCTTCTCGATAAATATCGATGTATTGATATTCGATAATTCAATATGTTGATAATATCATTAAAATATCGATAACAGATGAAAATAATTAGAATTCCTTTTTTTTTTAATTTAAATTTACTAAATTTAAAAAAATTAAGAATAAGGGATATTTCATTTTTGGTTTTTTTATTTTTTTTAAAACATGTTTAAAATATCTTTAAGATATAATACGAATAGAAATATTAAAAATCTATTTATTTTTACTGCAACTTATAAATAATATTTTTACGTGTCTTAATAATAATTTTCAATAAAAAAAAAAGATAGAAATCATCACTTTCATATATCAATAAAATATCGATAATCGATAATAAAAATTTTAAATAGATCCTTTTGCCTAGTCAAAAATGTTATTTCATTTTCAATGATCCTCGAATCTTTGATATATACCTGTCGAATGGCCGGCTTTCTCTCGGTAACACGTGTCTCAACTCGGTCAGAGCTTTCTAACGTGATGGAAATCGAAATCCATTCAAGATACTCGTTTATACATTGTTCAGAAATATTCGAATATATCCGTTTTTTTTTTTTTTTTTTTTTTTTTTGACAAAATATATTTTAATTACAATACAGTATATAGAAAAATTTATTCTTATATTGTGAATAATGTGACGTTTGTAAAATTAATTAATAATAACGCAGAAAAAAGCTTTATTTTTTTTAAATTATGTTTTTTCAGGTGTTTTTATTATCTACATGCAGTTATATAAGTTTTTGTGTATATATTTTATAAAGAGATGATTTTTATTCAATTAAATTATAACATAGCATAATAATATAATAATACATTTGTTTTTTAATATATGAAATGAAATAATTTTTATTTATATTTATGTAGAATATGCTATGCTTGCAATGAAATGTTGCAAAATCTTATTGTTTAATGTTTAAAAATGTTTTATTAGTTTAGAAAAATCATGTTGACTTTTCTGTTACTGATTAGATGAAGAATTTGAATGACAATATAAATATTTTATTTACGAATATATCAAAAATTTTACAATAGAAGAAAGCAAATTTATATTTGAGTTATATAATGTGTAATATATTTAAAAAAAAGAAATATAAATTTTATAAAGAACATTAAATTCAAATAAAAACATATGATCTTTTTGGGGAATAAAACTCAATTCTAATCTTTTTTCGATCTAATAGAGAATTTTTATTATTAATAAATTTTATTATTTATTGCTAACATTTTGATAATTCAATCAATATCAAAAATAGTTTTAAATTTGAAAAACTTAATAATCATTAACAATCATATTGTATGAAAATATATATTGTTTTATTTAATGTTTTTTATTTAATTAAATTAAAATAATAATTTTATAAAATTTAGTTTTTTTTAATTTTCTTAAAATTGTTATAAATGAATTTGTTATTTTTATTATGAGAATAATTTTTTATTTATTCTCGTTTTATTTATAAGAAAAATATTCTATGTTCAAAGAATGATATTTTATCTTGTTTGAATTTAAAAATCAATTTAGATTAAGCAACTATTGCAGTTAGATATAAAAGAAGATAATTTTCGTTTTCATGTTCATATTATATATTAAAAAAGATATAAATACAAAAAAAAAAATATATTTGCTACATTTTTGAAATTAAAAATATAAATGAAAATAAAGCGAACACGATATTATATATAATATTATATCTCAGAATGAGTGGTTATTAATATACATATTTAAATTTAAAATTTTCTAAAAAATCTCGAAAAAATATAAAGAATATTTAGTTTTTATATTTACTATTATATTTACTAAATTATATAATAGTTTTCACAATATTCATTCATAATGAATAAAATTAAATATATGGACGTTATATCAAATCAATTGTTTTTATATTTTTAAAATCTATATATATGATATCTATATATATATCTATTATATAAACATATGAATATAACTTTGACTTTTGTAATAATTTCAGTTTTTAATTAGCAAAGAAACACAGATGATTCTGGTTTTCATTTCTTTTATCAAACATGATATACAGGATTTTATATGTATTTATGAAATATTTTTAGAGGATCGATTTTAGAAATTAAAAATATAACAATTGATATATAAAAATTAAGGCTTATTTATTAAATTGTAAATTATGTTTGCGTTAGAAAAATGGAGAAAAAACAAAATAAATAAAATGAAATCATTCTATCTCTCTTGCATCGCTATCATATTCTATTTCTGCCTGACTTCATATACAATATCATATATATATTTCTTATTTAAAAAAAAATAATTTTGTTAATATAACAAAAGTAATAAATTGATCGATACTGCAAGCTCAATATTCGATAATAAAATTCTTCCTTAATTCTTTAAAGAAACGATAATATTTTTTTTAGTCATCAATTAATAAACACACTTTTAATAAAGTTCAGATACCACTAAATAGTACGTAAATTGACAAAGTACCCGGATACTTGCAAACAGTAGTTTCTCGTGACATTCTCCTTCTCTTTCTTTTCTTTCACGAAGTAGTTGCATTCTCTATACTGTCGACCGTAAACCCGCGAACAATCACGATAATGGATACCTTCTAGGAAAAGTTATAGTCGTTTCGGT
>NW_006263516.1:576482-592943 GCF_000469605.1 Apis dorsata | reverse complement strand
GGGGGGGGGGGAGGAAAAAAAAGATGAAGCTTTTGGCCGGTCCCGTGGAGACAGATCTGAGAAAGTGTGCGGAAACGTATCCCACGGTGGTTGTTTTCGGCAGTACAAAAGGTAGAAGGTCTGTGTTGTTTTTGGCGCGGAACCGAGGCATGTGGTCGACACTTCTCGTAATCGATGTACTAACTTGCCCAGCTTTCTTCCCCAGGATTGGTCCGCGTTTCCCCCTATTCGTCTTTCTTTTCTCTTATTTTTTGCACCCATCTTCTTTCTCCTTCTCCCCCCCCTCCCTTCTCCCTACTTTTTTCTCTCGACCTGAAAAACAGCGGACCGTGTGTTCAGTTAATGGTCAAGCGTTAAAAAATTATTCCTAACGAACGAATCCATTTTTTTCCGGAATAAAACCGATGAAATATTTTTGTAATTATTGGAATACTATAAATCGTTGGTTCGGAAGTTAGTCAACGTTTTGAAAAATAAAATGGCAAAAATTCGTGAAGTGGTTCGACCAGTTTTCAAGCTGTAGTTCACCTGATGTATAGGAATGGGGGTTGTATTATCGGGAAATGGATTACCGTGAAGAGACCATGGATGGTCAATTTTTCCTGAAATCGCCTAATATTTAAATGCTTCGATAGTGAATGACGGTTAATGCCATGGAGTATTTATTTGTAAAATCGAGATATTTATGAACGATAAATCAAATATTTTATATCTGCAAAAATATATCAATGTTTATTCGTTTTTCGCGTATAAATTATTCGACAAACTATCTCTGGTTTTTGATTTTTTATTTTAATTTCTATATATGGATAGATTAATTCTATGTATGAATTTTAATAACATATATGAGATTAGTTAAAAGTAAGTAATTTGTAAAATATACAAATCTTTTTTTACACATTTATTTTACCTTGTGATAATAATATATTTGGTTTTTCTCTTGCGTCAAATGGAGGGTTTAGAAGTCAATCAAGTTTATTTTTGATGATAGTTCAAGAATCTTTATTATTTTTTTTTTAAATTATAATTACTGCATTATTAGTTGATTCCGAGTTTTGATTCAAAATCGTTTAAATCGTTAAGATCACTTTCCAACTATACGTTCTATAAAATATGATTATATGAGCATTTCATTATTTACATTACAAATGTTTGATATTTATTAATAAATAATATTTATTAATAAATAATATCAAATATTAATATTTAATATTTATATAATATTAATATTTAATAAATAATAATTTAAATAATAAACATAAAATCTTATTGCATATTGACGCTTTGATTGTGAAAATTCAAATAAAATTCAAACAAGATATTTGTTAATAATTAATATATATCTATTTGTTAATAATAATAATATAGTATGATGATAAATGAAAATTTCATAAATCATAAATGAAAACAATAAATTCTCTATTCTCTTTAATTCATTATTCAATATATTGATAATTAGCATTCTATAAAGTAAAGAGTAATTCAAATTTTTGAGAATTGAATTTGAAATTCCTTGCAAAAATGAATAAATTTAAGATGCGAAGATGTAAAAACTATAATTTTTATGAAAATTGATATACAAAAAAATTCCTTCTGATAATTTATTTTTTAAGTTAGAAGAAATTAATTTTGCACTTGATAAAAAACGAGACAGAAATACAATGTGACAAAAATAGAACCATCTCGTTCTATCATTATCTCAACTCACTTAATTCAAAATTAAATTGCTTATAACTTCATAAATAATTTTTAGTCAGTATTTTTTAATTTCACTTTTGTCCAAACAACATACATGAAATTTCTATTTTATGCTGTTAAAATATATATAATACATGAATGATTTTATAATTTTGCTATATTATTTACATCATATTAATTTGTATAATATCATTTTGTTTTAAATTGATATTGTGTCATGATAATGATATGATCAAGAAAAATAGCAACCAATCACATTTCACAGAATATTTGCACGAGTAAAATACGTCATTGTCATATTATTAAATCTTCCTACTTTCTCCAGGAAATGCACAATTCGATAAACAATTCAAGGTTTGTTATTTTAATGAAATAGGATTCAGTGTGAAGAAAAAGTAAAATGAATTAATATTTGTTGATCTAAAAAATATAGAAATATTCATAGCTTTTATATAATTTTATTAATGTATTACATTAATTATATTAGATTCTTGTATATGAAATAGTATATTTCATTCACAAATATATAAAATTATTCAGAATATAATGATTAAACGTATTGTCAAATAAAATTTATTGCATGTTGATCTAATGCTTGAAGCTAATGATAATGAATATGAGTTAAATCATAATGTATTGTATCAATTGTTTTTTTTTTAAATGATATATTCTATATTCAAAATTATTATAAATATATTATAAATTATATATAATTATATAAATATATTATAAATTACAGATATTTCAATATCAAATTCAATATTTTTTACATAAATAAAGTTAACATAATGCAAAAAAAATTTGAAAAATTTAAATTGACAAATATGGAGATAAAAAATAAATCTAAAACTTTATTAATATTAAAATTTTAATCGTTAAATAATAACTTTTTTACTTCCAATGGACAGGATTAAATTTGTTAAACTAAATTTTTAATGCTATTAGTTTTAATAAACCGATTAAAAATCTTAAGAATTCGATCATTTCATTTGAAATAATTTATTTAACAAAACGAAAAGAATATTGAATTTCATCAGGACGATTATCGATTATGAAATTCTTCGTGATTCCATATTACTAAAACCACATTCCATAAAAGATTCCATAATTATTTACGTAACTTATATAACCATAAACGCCATATTTCGTGAAAAGAATACTGTCGTCAAGTTTCTTGACATATCTCACAATCTTAATCGTAAAACGCTTTAATACTCGCAGTAATAGAGATGAATTAACGATTAACTACAATATTCAAATTATCATTGTTCGCTAATCGGTTTCTAAGATTGCATGGAGAATTATCGCCTGCGATCGTGCCTTTTGTATAGATATTTATCACGTTTCATTTGACAACTGCATTTAAGTGCTAACTATTTATATATAGTATATATTTTCCGGTTAATTTATTGTGTTTATTTATAGTGTAATAATGATTAATTTTTTTGAAAACTTCCAATATATTTTGTATATGATACATGTTGTAATGTTTATTATAAAAAATAGTAAAAAAATATCTTAATATTTAATTTGATTAAACTTTTGGAAGATGCAAATTTTTTTTAATTATTTTATGTATTCTGATAATATATGATGAGTAAAAAATATAAAAATGTAAATTTTAATTTCATAAAAAAAATCATGATTACATTGTAGATTTTTATGCAAGTAAAATATTTAAATATTTAATTAATATATAAAATGTCATGTTATTTAAAATTTATTTTCAAATATATAAGATACATGTACATGTTATTTTATTATGTAAATATTTTTATAACTTGCATTAATTTCTTTATTGATTCTAATAATTTAAATATTTAACTTAAAAAAAATAATTATATATATAATATATTATAATAATAAAATTGTATTAGAATTCTTTTATTTTATAAAGTTTAAAATTCATTTTTGCAATTTTTAATAATATTAATTTTTAATATTTTGCCATCAAAATTTTTATTTAGAAAATGATTAAATTTGTTTATAATATTGTATATATTTAATTATAAAAAAAAACTAATATAAGATTAGAAAAGAAAAATATATATATTTGTATAAAAACATGAATTTATAAAAATTCTGAATCTAATTATATATTATTTTATAATATCAATTTTATAACACAAATAAATAAAATTAATATGCTGTCTTAATTAGTAGACGAAATAGTAGACGCATTTTTCTTTTTATAATAAACACAGAGTCATTAGTTTTTTGAGCATCAGTGTTGGGAACAGTCAAATATCGCTATTCTTTCTATCTCATTCAAGTTTATTGTTTCTTGTTTTTACAAAAGAACGAGACCTTAATTCTAAAAACACTTACTTTTTTAGCATTAGTAAACGCAACAATTCTCGACGTAAATATATTATTAGAACACTCTAGTAAATAATACATTCTAATACATCACCAAATATTTATTCCAAAAACAACTTCAGCATAAATGCATGAAAAAAATAATATAAGTTCGAGGAAATTTCCCAATAAGATTTTAAAGATCGAGGCTTTAACGTTAAAATTTCGAGATTATGTAATTCTATTAATCGAAGAAAATTAATGATTAGCAAAAATCAATTCTTTAAGAAATCTAATTGTTCTTTTTTATCATATCGAAAATAATTTACTCAAATTATAAACCACTTTTTCACATCTTATAAAATATAGGACAGCTAAGAAACATTTGATTGTCGGTAAATTCGAAGCGAGAAACGAAAGCGTTTCGCCATCGCGTGGTATTGGTGAATATATTTCAATGTATCGCTTTCACCGTAAAATCACTCGTTCAGAGACGTACGTATCGACCGAGATTTTCACAACGGTCACGCGGCGCACTTTCACGTAGCGCTTGGCCGTCTACTTCTCCTCTGCTCTCTTTGATATGCGTCATTTCTCTTTCACAAAAACACCACGTATCGCTGTTTCGAAGGCGTACATTTCAACTTGGGAGCCGATAATGTCAGGCATGATTAGTTTCTTACACGGAATACCCGTTAGGAAAGTATGCCAAGACGTCCATGAGTTTCACGACTCGCGTGGCTTATAAAATTATGATAAATTTCATAGGAAGAAGTACATTTATGACGAACCGAGAAAGCTTTCTTTACAAGTTCACGCGTCATCCATACACCTAGGAAATGTATCGTGTTTCATTAAGGCCGGGTATTTTTACTTCGCTCGAATTTCATGTCGAAATTAATTTTTGCGGTCAAAATGTTTTGTTTTAAAATTTTTGTTTGAAAATCTTTGAAGCAAATTTGAATATATTAATATAAACGAGCAAGTCATTAGACAACCAATTAATTTTTTAAAAATTAAAATAAATAACATGAAATAATTAAATTATTAAATTTTTGAGATAAAATTTTTTTTCAAAATATGGAAAAATGTTTTTTTTGTAAAACAGTGTAATTTATACAGAACTAATCAGAACTTATTAAAATAAAAATTATATATTTATATTATACAAAATTAGAAATAAATAAATAAAATAATAATTTATTATCGGAAGTTCATAATGTATGGTAAATATATCAAATATTTATTTTATATTTTGATTAATATTTAATTTTTTAGCAATTTTTTCAGAAAAAAATGAAGAAAAAGAAAAAGATTATTAATTATCTCTTTATCAATTTTAATGTGAAATAAAATTAAAAATTACTTTCAGATTTAAGAGTTTGAAATTCCTTTTAAAATTGAAAGATAAATCTTCGAATTTAAAAGCATTTAAAAAATTTGAAATCGTCATTAAATTTTTCATTAAACGGACCATTTATTTTAAAATTCTTAAAATTTTCCTCTGATATCGCAAAAGATGATTATACCATGTAATAAGACGAACAATCATTACATGTTACAAACGCGAGATTTCCATCTGACAATTGTCGATCCCAGTATCGTATGATATACTGCATTGACTTTCATCGATATTGATTATCAATTGAAACTAATGAATAAGACATAAATTTGTTTGATATACTCAATATCAAACAATTTATTGCATCGAATACTCGCATGCAAAGTGAAGTTTATTGAAGCACAACAAAGTTTGCCTTGGCTCGCAAAGGAAATTAAAAGATCGTGGTTTGTTTCGTATTGATTTCTTATGAATTACAAATTGCTTGGATACATTTACAGGAATCATGTTGATCAAAGTATCGAAGAATTCAACGAATAAGCATTATTATTTTTACTTTTTCTGAGCATCAAATCAATAATCACTATTTATTATTCAGTATTATTCATCGATAAAAGCGTATCTCGGAATTTATTTGCATGATTATTTTGTTGACTAATTAAACATTGTAATTGTATTCATTAAGTTTTTAACATAGTTTCGTAATTTTCTTAAAAACAATCACATTATAATATCAAATTTCTTTTTGTCCGATTTTTAAAAAATTTAGAAGTTTTTTTAAAATTTACAATATTTATATATGCAATATTTTTCGTATAAAATTTCTTAAAATTATTCATTTGATTTGTTTATTTATAGCTCTTTTAATAAAACCTCTCTAAAAGTAGTATTCTTACTATCCGGATATTCATTACAACCTGAATTCCGGTTCGAGAATATAGCTTTTTAATGAATACTCGCTACTCCCTAGATTAAAAAACAGAAGGAATATTCCTATTTTTTCCTCTATCATAAATGGAAAATGAATACATTAAAAATAGAAATATTTTTCTATAATAAACAGAACTAAATATTTTTCTCTAACTATTGATATACATCCGTGTATAAGTTTCAAATGTATTCCACAAAAAAGTAAAAAATATAGTTACATAGAATTCCCAGAAAATATAATAAACTATATAACTGCGCTGTTGCTTGGTAACGTGTTAATTTCGTCGCCGTGTTTCTTGGCGTGGAATCTCGTGATCGTGCTTTCTACTATTGACGAATAAACGTAGCGTTCGCGAGAAGAAGACGATAAGAAAAGAAGGAAAGGAGAGGGACCGAACGTCGCGTTACTTCGCTCTAGATGAGTCGCGAGAAGAATCGTTCTAGAGGAGAATAGATGAGTCGTATGCGAGGGTTCAACTACGAGTTGAGGTAGCGTGCCGCAAGCGATTGATGACTTGTGACCCACTTTTAAAGGCTTGTGACCTAGATGCGAGGGTGCCATAGTCTGATCTAAGATATCAGACTTCCCTTCTCTCCTTCCTTTTTTACCAACCGACTATTTCCCCTCGTTTTCTATTCCTTTACTCTTTCCAGTCTCGTCGCCGTTCCATCTAAGTAAGTTCACGGATGAGGATTCTTCGGAGAGTTGAAATATAACTCGTGTTCTCGCAGAATCCATGTTTTATCCTTCTTTCTCGTGTTTTTTCTTCCATGTTATTCTTGAAGGAGCCGCCTTTCAGAGCTTTGAGCTGACAGAATTTAAATGTGATAAATCATTTTAAATTACTTTCGATTATTTTCTTCCGTTGTTTCGTTGTTTAATGATTATTTATACATACATAATTTCATAATTTTTATAATCTTTTTTTTTACGATTTTTTTTTTACAGTTTTTCACAATGTGAGAATTTTTATATGAAAATTATATAATATGTAATTATTTTACATTCTTTTTATCTGTATGTAAATTATATGTAAAGATATAATAATTTAAAAATCGAAATTTGAGAAATATTGCATGAAATAATAAATGCATTTGAAATCAAAATATGTACATTTATACATATATAATTTAATACATTATTTATTTATTTATTAAAAAGTATAAGAATATTAAATATAATATTCATAATTTTCTAGGTAGTATTACGGCCATTAATAATTAATACAACGAGAAAAAGATCCTATCTTATCTTTTTTCATAAACGATACATTTAAAACATCATCATATAAATCACTGAATGTAATTGAATTATTTTCCAATTATTTCAAGCTATTTTACGAATTTAAGATGCAAAAATTTGAAAAATCATTAACTTTTATTTTTCTTCAACTTCTTTTAATTTACTTTTATAAAATATAATGACAAATTATATAATGACAAGTAGTTACTAGAAATATTCGAATTATCTATAATATCTATCATATATCATAATAAAATGCATGTAAGTCACGAACAATGAAATCGACGGATGAAATTTGTCGTTACTAGTCGATGCCTTCGAAAAGTTTCCAGCGACTAACGCTAACCACGACGCAACTTACACCTTCCTTACTCAGCTTTCTCCGATACCTTGCTAAATTGTGACAGACTCGTCCACCGGAAGGAACAATGTTATGTGTATATAAGCGGTATTCGCGCATGGTAAAGTTGAACGGTGTGGAGAGGTACATTGTAAAGAAGGTGGTAGCAGGAATAGATGGTGGGGATATATCTGTCGATGGTACAGGTGGTGGGAGTAGTAACGAGAATAGTGGGGGGAGCTCCACGTCGCAGACCAATTCGAAAGACGGTGTAGGCGCGTTCGGCAGAGCGAGCTTCAGTGTCGTTTCAGCCGCGGTTCTGTACGGTTGTTCGACTTTTGATACTGTGTTTCAACTACGTAACCGTCGTCGCCGTAATTACCGGTTATTTTCGCCGTCTGGAACACAATCGTTCATATGCTACGCATATAAACAAAAAATCATCATTTATATTAGCTAAAATCGACCGAATCAGTGTCCAAGTTTTTTGTTTGTTTGTGGAATCGATATGAAGAAGTTCACCATGACAATGGGCTAAACCGGTGATATTCAGTTCGAGCGTTGAGAACGTTATCCGGATTTGGGTCAATGGAATAACGTGTTAATGTGACGTATTTCATATCGATTGGAATATTCGTGAGGTGAAGAATTTTGCTGATAATCATAATTGAGAATATAACGGTGTTGATAACATAAGTGATCGCGGGTTTTTGTAAGATGAGCCCAGCCTCCCAAGGCGGCGTGGAGGTGGAGCGATACATCGGTAGTTGTTTGATATCGTCAACCATCAGACCAGGACCGCATAAACCGATCGTCGGTAGGAAACAGGAACCTGTGATTCGCGGGAAAACGCGAGGCTGTTACGGAAATCAAAATTTTCCGAACGGAACCGAACAATGCCAGGTGCAATATGGACCTGGTGGTTGGACGGGCGCTCCTTTGATATCGATGACATCCAGTCCACGTAGATGTAATCAAAGATCATCACCGTCGCTTGGACAACAGCAGCAACAGCCATCATCGTCGCAGCAACTACAACAACAACCGCAGCAACAGCAACAGCAGGCTTGCGAGCAGCAAGTATCAGCTCATCTACACAAGAATCCACTTTCTAGATTAGCCATTCACACGCAGGGAGCGCCGTTGATTCTAGCCAATCGGTTTCACAATCGCGGCAAGATACATAACAACGGGAACGCTAATGGCATTACTAATACGATTTGTAATAATACAGGCGCGGTTAATAGTTACGTTCACAATAATGTGAATACCCTGACATCGAACTGTACGATGAGCAATACTGTCAGGTGTCCACCATCGCGGCCTCAAAGGCCAATAGAACTTGCGAAGAAGCAACAAACGAATCAAAAATCGTCGGACTGCACGACGACCAAAGACACAACGGGAACAGGAAACATTGCGAATATCGATTCGTTGAGTATCGCAAGCGATGAAAGTTCGGGATCGAATAATTCTGAGAACAGTTTGCCACGTATCATTAAACCTCGAAAGCGCAGGAAGAAAGATAGAAAACCGCCAAACAATGCGGTCACTTCTGCGGAAGTAACAAAACACGAGGAGCAGCAACAACAGTCGAATTCGGGCGTAATTACCGAACAATCGAACGCAACTTCTTTGAAATCATACGTACCAACTTGTTATGAGCAACGTTACGATGTCGCACCGCCTCACCTTAGAAATCACAGAAGGCCACCCATAGCGAGGGAAAGCAACGTGTACGGTTGTAGAGTGCAAACAACTGGCATGTCAGGGCAAGAGATAGACGCGAGGCAAAGGTATCCACATCGACACGTGGAAGTGAAAGTGTTGGACGACAACAGAAACGTCGTGCCTGCGCAAATGCGTACCATTCCGCCAAAGGGTTATAGACATAACGGTCATCATCATCACCATAATCACGCCGGTAGTAACAATGTTCCGCGCTATCTGCATGAATATAACGATCTAACGGCGACGACGACGACGACGACAACGACGACAACGGGTTGTGAAGAGGGCATCAACGAGGAATTAGGGCCGTGTCAGTGCCGGTATTGTGATCCTTCGGCTCTCATATGGGACGTGGATCAGAACTGTTACTCGCCCTTCTTGACCCCGTCACCGTCGACCGAGTTCTGTCCCGGCCACTTTTCTCAGATGCCGCTATTCTTGTCTCGGCCAAGTCTCAGTTGTCAGGAGCAAACTATCGAGAGGCTTTTCAACGGTGATAATCCTCGAACCCATCAAGAAAAGGACAGCACCGGTAGCACCGGTGTTGTGTTAAGGCGCAGCTGGAGCGACCCGACCAGTTATTTCAGCGAAGAAATCAGCACGCCTAGCAAAGATGTTGGCGTGATCGGTGATAGGGGACAGGCAGAGAGTGGGAAACGTCGAACGCTATGGCGCGGTGAATCTATCGGTATACCTGTGAATAACATTGGACTATCCGGTATGGATGTGAATGGTACCGTACAATCGCCTAAAGAGCTTGAGGTTTCTACGGAAATCATCACGTCGCCGAACGGTCACAGAGATTTGGAAATCAAATTTTATTCGCCTTCGCCGAATGCACCGATGGCCGAAGAAGAGAAAGGCATGTTCGAGAAAGAAGTGGACGAGGACGAAGAAGATTTCAGCGATATTTGGAGCTATCACGAGTCAAAGCTGCAACAGGATTTTCGCACGTTACTGCAAGCGGAAGAATGAACACGGAACGGAGATTCTCTTTCGATGTGTCTGCTGGTCCGACTTGTATGGTGAAAAGAGAGAACATTCGCGTCTGTCCGTGCTTGAATACAATTCTTCGACAGATTTGTGTGTGTTACGCGAGGGGAAGAAAAGCAGTGGCGTGATGAATACACGTCGACATGAGAGAGTGAGCGAGTGAGAAGGACGGAGAGAGAGGGAAAATTGTAAGTGCGAGCGAAAGAAAGGTGGCTCTGGAAATTCAATTAGTTTGTCGATAGAGGGAACAAAGTTGAAACGGATTTGCGTAGACGCGTGCGCGACCGCGTGAGACAGGAATTGGTCGCGTTTAACGATCCGTGTTCCAAAAATCATCGATTCTTTCGCTTCAACGTATCGATGAGGTGTGTAACGTGCGTGTGATTAAATACGACGACATACACTCCCCTTCTTCCATGCCTCTTTCTTCTTCTCCCTTCTCCCTCACAACTTGTCTTCACGATGACGCCCTCGTTGCTAGCACACCTCGGTGATTAACAAGTGTAACTGACGGTAACGAGCAAAACTACGTGTCGAACGATTCTTCTTCCTAACGGTGTACGTTGTATACACGTAGTATACGTGACGTGCGTGCACTCGTGAAGCACGCACGAGAGTAGGTCTAAAGGATTGTACCTTGACGTCGGGAATACACGCGGTCTGCTTATCGATGACAACATACTACTAATAAACGGTGGTTGGCTCGCGTCGTGAAGCGAATCGACTTGAACGATAAGCTCGGTGTTTGACTACCAACCTAGAATTCTATCGCACGAGAGAAAGATTTATCGAAAAATATAGCACGGGCCGATATGTATAAAGATACATTACTAATTAAAGTAATCGTGTTCGGATATCGACATATAATAATTAATTTAAATTGTAGAGTACAAAACATGAAAATATCATTCAAGTCAATTTATTAACATTCTTTTTCTCTCAATTTCTTGAATTATTAATTTATATTTATATTTTCCTTATTTGTAAATTCTTTTTTATTTTATTGAATTTTAGAAAAAAATTGTGTGTAAAAATTTAAAAAATCTAACATCTTTCGATACCGTTACTCAATTTAATTTACGATCACGCTATATCTTGGCTCGTGCTATACACGACTGCTTTAGTTGCCCGACTTTTCTATGCACCTTTAATCATTTCCCTTTTCTTTTCATTTCTTTCTTTTTCTCTTTCTCCGACCGTTTATCCGATTTTACTGTTTTATTTTCGGCGTCGTATACTTCTAACTTTCAACGTCAACGTTTACAATGAGATAACGCTTCTCTTCGCCGCCAACTATCGTGAACGGACAAATAGAGGAGATGTGACTGTTTAAATCGTAACGTAGTAATCAAACGACGCAACGATGAATCATACGCCGATCAAAGGAACTCGTATTCTATATTTTTTTACCACAATCACGCGATGCCCGTCTGTATTTGGTTAACTTTACTATACTTTTATTTTTTAATCTTTTCATCTTTATTTGAAATTTGTGTTCAACATTATTCAAAAAATTATATTACGAATATTGCAATATTTAAAAATATATTGAAATTCCCGTACTTTGATGCTATTTTCAAGAAAATCTAGAATATTTCTTTTAGCGATTAACAAAATCTGATAAATTATCTTTTATTCGCATAACGGCATATAAATTCATAGACAAGAATAAGTTAAAGTTTCTGATTTGAGATTATTTCAAAGCTTGTGCACAATTTATATTTATATAATTCTAAGCATAAAGTTTTGAGTAAATCATTTCGAATGATCAGATTGCAATATTGATTAAATTTTAGTTGTATTGACAAATATATGTATCTTCCAATTATACAATATATATTTTATTTCTTTATGATAATAATTTTCAATAACTTTTGTTATTTTAGCAATATTTAATTAAAATTTTATGATTTCAAAAGTTTTTATATCGATCATGTTAATTGGAAATGCTTGCGTGTTTCTGAGCTTGAGTTTGTATTTTATTCATAATAAATAGATTAGAGAGCAATTCTTTATTTCTTTGCAATACGTTAAAAATTGCAATTAAAAATCTGTTTGATCGATATTATAAATGAGATAGATCTTTTCTTTTTAAAATCAAAACAACAAAATATGAAAAATTATTTTTAACGTCAATTACAATTTTTATTAAATCAAAATAGAATACATATTCTGTGAAAGTTTACGTTAAAATTTAATTTTAATCATTTCGTAATTATTCATCGTTTATTATTTGTCAAATGACTTTATTTCTAGCTAGTATTCTTTATAAATTGTTTTTCACGCAGAGATCGATGTTATCGAAACGATCACGTAATCAAAAATATGGAACGTGATCTAATTATCAACGGTGATTCAGACATGTAACCTTGAGACTTTTATTTATTACGACAAAAGGATATCGCGCGAATTTTCACGAGTTATAAAACGTAAAACAGTAGAGCTAATCAATTAATCGTACTTGAGCATTGTATCGATCGAATCGATTATATGGGCATCGCGTGATGATGTCGCGATAAACCGAGCTACGCTTCTCGGTTTACAGCCGAACGATTTCTTGACTTAGGACGAGGCCATTACGGATTCCGCGAACTTTCATCGTTTCGTACATGTGAAGAAACGTGAAGAAAAATATATGACACGTATACATATTTAACAGACACATACACACAGAGGCAAACATGTCTTACCACCCATCATTTTTTTTTTTTTTTTTTTTTTCATTTAGACTATATAAGCCTAGATGATAAGGCGATTCACTTAGATTATCACCGTTGTCTATATGTGTATAAGAGAAATCGCGTATTAAATCGGTCCGCCTTTTATTTACTACTTAGACCATTAGGAAATATTAAGACGATGCGGCAATTTCGAAGGCAACGAAAGAGCGAGCCGCGAGAATTACTGACGACTAATTAGGCTTAACGCGCGTGCGTGCTTCGTGTCGAGAAGGTTTAACCAACGAAATGCAAAGTCCTACACGAAGAATCATATTGGCAATATTTTTCTCTTGCTGGCTCTCATCAGTACGTAGCAAGTTTTATTGCTAAGTAGCAACAGATAAATATTGATGTTGACACTTGTTAAAGCAGCACTAACCGCGTATCAAATACGAAACAAAAGATAATTGTTGCTGCTTTAATAACATCGTCGTTGATATTTTTCTTCGAGTATAATGTCGTTCGGATGATATCACGTTCGCTCTTGTGTAACCAAAAGCGTGTGTTACCCTATCGTATAGCGTTTATCAATAAATTTGTGTCGACGTTTCTCTCTTAATTTTTTTTTTTTATCCATTAAAAATATATCATATTTTTCCTTCTTTCTTTCTTCTTTTTTATATATATATATATATATATCGAGATAGTGCATTATTCGTTGGCAGCGTTTGTCGAAAAACGATCAGATTGCACTTGTAATCCGTCTTTCTGGAAGAAAGATTTTCACTTGAGAATGCATCGTCATCACCGTCGCTACGGATACATGTTTATGGAACGAGTTTTCGTAGCTCGATACAGTTCAAAACGATAATACTGTTTGCACCCGAAGCTTGTCCATTTATAGTTTTCATGAACGAGAAAATGTTTAATTTATTCGTTATTGAGTTGTCGAGTTTATTTTTCCTTTTTTTTTTTTTTTTTTTTTGTTTTTTTTAAAGGAAATCGAGCGAGCAATGGTATGCAAACTTCGTGTTTTGTATTATTAAATGTTTGTAGAATGCAACTGAAATGAAAATTGGTGAAAATGATTTCAACGTGTAGGGATGAAAGAATCAATGGTATGCTTTTTAATCAAACGATCCAGCGACTCTTTACTAAGAAACGAAGAGATGAAAAATTATATTCGATATTTAGTTCCTTCTGTAAAAATTCGATTGCAATTGAATCGGAATTCAACGAAAAATAAATTTGACTTTAGTTTATATCGATCATATTGAATTTCGATGAATGCTTTTTCTCGGTTTTATTCTGCTTTTTGTGTTTGTTGATTGTGATCATTTATCAATTGTGCTTTTTGCTATCTGATCTTTAAAAAAAATGAGAGAGAAAGAGAGAGAGAGAGAAAGAGATTTGAAAATTGTCGAAAATGTTTTGAAAGAGATCTCACGTTATTTTATGAATAATATTTCGATATTTTTTTTTTTACGATCTGTTTTCATGAATGATTATTTTTTCTTTTATTCGATTCTTTTTTTTTTTTATTTATTTTTTTCACTTTTCATCGTTTTTATTTCTGTGTTTGATACTTCTCCCTCTCTCTCTCTCTATGGATGTTTTTATTTTAAACGTTGTTGTTTGACGATACAAGGTATTGTGATAACGAAACGATGATACACTCAATTCTGCTTCGTCGTCCAGACTGATCAACGCCGATCAACCAATGTCGCTATAGTGCTTTACTGCACTAACTCAAATTGTTTGAGAAATTCAATAAAAAATGTCTTTAATTTAATTTTGCATATCTCAGAATTTTATTGGTACCCATTGTTTTAAAACTCCTTCAAATATTAACATAAAAACACAACACAGATAATAAACAGTAATAAATCTATTTCATAAAATGGTTTACGATATTATGTATATTTCTTTATAATTTAATACTTTTTTCATTGCTTGTAAATATAATATCTTTGATATTTCAAATTTTTGTGAAAATATTAATCATTTATTTATGTATTTTCATATTTTATTAAGAACAAGATTATTAAGAATTTTATATATTAAAGTAAAACAGGATATATGTGTGTAAATATTCATTGAAAATCTCGTTTACGAAACGAAAAATTGAGATAAATTTTTTGTATTTGTTTTCCCCACAGTTCGAAATAACGATCTGATTAATAATTTCCGGAACTCTTGCTTTCTTGGTAATTATCGAGTTCAAGTTTTTATTTTTCGTTAGATCGTGATTAATGATATTAATAATTACTTTCATTTATTCAAATGCACATCTCTTTGATTGCAATAAAAGTAAATTTATTATCCCAGTCTAGGTTAGATTATACATTAAATACTGTCGACCTCTTTCTTATCTTTCAATTGAGTAATGGCGCCTACGTTGATTGCGTGGGTTGTAAACTGTTATAATTCTACGTTGTAATATATCTATTTCATCTGCATACTTTTCATCGTCTCTTTTACTATTTCTTGAAATTTTTCAAACTTTTTTCGAAAACGTGTGATTTATCCTTTAAAGATGATATTCGTTTGATCTGTGCACATATCGTTGCTTTACAAGAATGACTAAATATGGACAACTAAAAAAGAAAAATAATTTTTCAAGAAATCAATTTCATAATATTTACGATTACAAAATTATTAATTATCCAATGATTTTACATTAAAAAGAAATATAATATTGTTTATCGAATATTAAAGCAATTTTATTTTGAATTATAATAAATATTTTGCTGCCTGATAAGAAATAATATAATTTATTTTCTAGTAATTTAATAATTAATTTTTAGAATTTTTGTATATAAAATATATAAAATATATAAAATTGCTGATTTTTTTTAAATTGTTATTTTTTTATTAAATCGATTATAGATAAAAATTAAAATCTTTTTCTGTTTATTTTATTATCATTGTTTGACAATGAAGTTTTTATATAATTTCTAATTATTATTGTATACATAATGTATACAATATGTATACATAATATATTATTATTACGTTGTATTTTAATGTTTATTTTATCTTTTGTTAAAAAAATATAACACATAAATATATGAGGAGAAATAAGAAAAACAAAGTTAACACTTGTGCTGCACGATTCATTATGTCTCATAAGTGTCTCCCATTTTTCTTTCAAATTATCTCCTTATCACTTTATCTTCAATTGACATCACACATTACGATATTTATTACTTAGAAATATCTTTTT
>NW_006263516.1:532581-576391 GCF_000469605.1 Apis dorsata | reverse complement strand
TTTTTTTTTTTTTCTATGAATTTTATCTTTAGAAAAAAATAATTTTTTGAAATATAGGTCAAAGCTAATCAGCTACCGAACAAATTCAAATCGAGAGAACAGAGTGTCCTTTTGACTTAGAATTAACGTTTGTAATGAGTGATAGTTAATTAACTGATCAACGTATTGTTTGACAGCATAACCTTTCAATTAGCTAATTACTCTGTTTGAGAACGACGATGCGTCTAACAAGAGAACATTGAAGCAAATAATACAGTACTAATCTTGAACAGTCTATGATAAAAATTCTTTTCGTCAGAAACCAGAGAAATTCGTCAGAAAATTTAAAGTTACAACAAAAATTTCTTTTCTTAATTCTTTAAAATTAATTATTCATTTCATATTCAATTAATATTCATTTTGTCTTATTTTTCATGAAAAAAAAAAATAAAATAGATAAAATCAAAAAAATTGTAATAATTATTATATAATTATAATATATAATTATAATTAAATAATTTTCTTATAATTTTGTAATTATATCTTATAATTTTATGATTTTTTTATCTTTTTATTTTAGCTATATATAAATTTACCTTAATCAAATTAATTATATTTAAAAAAAATATTATTTCATTCATCAAATATTATTTTTTTTATTTTTTAAAAATATTTTTTCTATTCTTAATTTGTAATATATTTCGATGATCGATGTTGTTATGAAAAATAATAGAATTAATATGTTTGCTGATTGGATATGGATTTCATGTGTCGTTATCAAGAATCAACGCTGTAAAAATAAAGAGAAGAAGAATCGTTTAAAAGAATCTGAACACTTGTAATTGGAAGTTATACGATCGTGTGCTTGTTAGTAGAAGAATATTTATTCAGTAATTTTTTTTTCTTGACATTAAATACTTGTACCCTTCTACATATTTGACTTGGTTTTAATTGATATCATATGACATGTTAAACATATATATTTAATGTGAAATTTCATATCTTGTTATAATTAGAATTAATAATTTTATTATAAAAAAATTCTTTCAAAATTGTATAAAATTATTTATCAAGAAGATTAAGAGATATGTAATAGTTGAAATTAATTTCTTACGTATTCGAAATTATTAATAAGTAATAATTATATATTAAATTATTCCAAAAGTTATTTTCATTATTTATATATAATATTGCGATTTGAAAAATATAATCTTTTTTCATTAATATATGATATTGAATTTTCCTCTTTTTCCAAAATTTATTATATAATAATATACAGAATTAACAAATCACAAATTGGTTAAATTATATATAATTATATCAGTTGATTCAATGATTTTTCATAAAAGAATGATTTTTTTAAACGATATTAAGTCAATATGAATATCTTGCAAATAAGTCAAAGTCATTTTAGAATAGTGAAAGTTCCAAGGAGATGAAATGCTAGACCACTCAGATATAAGATAAATAAAAATTTATAAATAATAAAATATTATCGAAATATATGAATATGATTCTCCTTGATCACTATTCTAAAAAAAATAAAATTGAAAATATCATAATAAAAAAAAATATAAAACATTTATAAAATACTGTAGCGAAAAAAATATAAAAATATTTCTCTCTATTAGTAAAAAAAACTTTTGGAACAATTTATATATAATTTGTTAATTTATCAGAAAATTGTAAAGAATTTTCATTTTAAATATACGTATTTCAGCTTCGAAATGTGTATGCGTCTATGTGTTTATCATACGTGACAAGCTCGTTAATTGCGAAAATATAAATGTCTGGTAGACGAGGAACAGCGCGAAAGAAAGGATAAAAGGAAATGATATCTAACTTTTTTCCCTGAGACATTTTGCCGTTGAGTAAAAGTTGCGGTACGAGCGGGACCGGAAACGCGTGCGTTTAACGTACTACAGCGATTAATCTTCACGTTTGTTGAAGCGGAGAGAGGCGATTAAACTGGCAGATAATCCTCTGTAATGGCTCCCTTTCCGTTCTAACGATGGGGTATGTGCTTTCTGCCGACGAGTTATTCCTTATCTTTAAAGTAATGTACACTTTTATCCTTCTATTTGATCAGTGAATTACTTAATATATATATTACGCGCAATTACTTGTAAAAAAAAAATCATTTCCCTTGATTTTCAATTTCTTAGGATTTTCAATTTTCTTGTTCACAAAATTGTATTTGAATGTTAACAAATGCCGCGTAATTTTGAAAATGAAAGATTTTGTAATAAATTCTACTGTCATCATTAATCTCTTGGATTTTTTTTTATTTTTTTTAATTACGGAAATATTTTTTTCGTTATATTTGAATATCAAGATGATCCGGTATTAAAATGATTAATAAATATTAATTTAATTTATCATTTTTGAATGGATATTTTTGTAATAAGTCTTGATTCAAAAAACTTTAATCTAAAGTAAATAAAAGAAAAGTGTAAAAAAAACTGGAAAAATATGAATAATTATTTATAAAAAGATTTTAAATAATCTTCGATTTTTATAATAATTTTTAATATAATTTCATCATATTAAGTAATATTGTGAAGATTTTATTTGACAATCGTTGTTCATTAAGTAGTTATTAACAAAAATGTTTTTACGAAATAGTTTTAATCAGGGTTATCGTATAATTACACAGACAATTAATGACCGATTGTTTTACGATGATCAAATTAAAAAAACTAATTCAATATAAACTATTAAGTTGGCTGACTTTGAATGAAATGAATTTTCATTTAATTTTGATATGACTGAAATTAATCTGATAAATTAATCGAATTGAAATTATCAAATTGAATGATAAAAAATTTATTTAATTTTTATGATTGTATGGTTTATATTGGATTTGAATTAGATTAAATTAGATTAATAATTTTTTAATAATGATCTAATCTAATCTAATATAAACCAATTTAAGAAACTCAACTAAATTATTTTTATTAATTACTTTTTAATAAATAGTCATTGTCAAGTAAAATCACAACGCTATTCAATGATGACTTCGATATTAAAAAAATCATTGGGAGAAGGGTTTTTTTTTGTAAATATTTACCAAAACATGAAGCAGAAATGAAAAATTTGCGAATATAAGGTTGAAAAAGCGATTACAAAAAAGATTTTTTTGCGTGTTAATATAGTGAAGTTCGTAACAACATACAGTGACTCATAACCGGACGAAATCGGTGCGAACGAAAGTGAAAAGTTTCGAGAGAAATAGTTTCGTAACGAAGAAAAACGTGTTTTAAATTATGACTAATAGTAGTGAGGACTATCAATTGTACGGAGTTGATGCGATCGTTTTGCGAGCGTAATGTATTGGATTATAGATTTTATAACGGTATAGATATCTGTGATAGTAAATAATTATGATTGTAGAAACTGCAAAGACGTGGAACATGTATAATCGTAAAGTGACAAACCGAATAAGCGTATTTTGTGCTGAAAGTAATTTTACAAAATATTTTTTTTTCTTCTTTTGTCCATACAAATGAAAAAATAAATACTTATTAAAAAAAAAAAAAGATCATACCTGTGCATTCTCTTTCAAGAGAAATAAATGTCGAATAATTTTTAGTTTCACAAAATTCTTTTACTTCTTTTTTATTTCCAACTTGTTTTTTTTTTCAATTTTTTTTTTTATAACGATGTTTGAAGAATATATGAGAAAAATTTGATAACTAATAAGAGTTTTTGTTATTAAGAGGGATCGATTTAATAAAAATTAGAGAAAATGTGACTTATCATAAATCTTCTTTTTATTATAAAAGTTTCCAAGGAATTTGGCGAAAGGAGGAAAAGTAATCAAGAATATCCAATTCATCTTCATTTTCGTCGAATCCCTTTTCAAGGAAATTATTATTAAAAAAATATATTCTTCCACAATTTCTTAAAATTATTATTATATCTTCGTTTAATTTTTTTATTTCTTCGTTATTTTAACAAGATCCCATTTTATTAAGATTTCTTCGAAAGATTGTTCCGTAAAGGAAATGTTTCCTCGAAATGGAATGAAAGAGAACGTTAGGGGTGCGTGAAAGAAATAAACATGAACGGTCACGGACGAATTCATCGGAGACTTCGATCGATGTGATCGATTTGAATTTGTGATATTGAAACAGATATGCGTACACTGGTTTTATAATATCTGTTCTCGTTAATGAAACTATTGAAATCATTGAAATTTTGCATTCGTGTTTTTTACTTGTTTCACGATTAGATTTTTCTCTCGATCAATATAAATTGAGAAGCGTATACCAAAATAAAATGTACTGTTTATAAATAACGATTATTTCTTTCTATACCTGGTATCTTCAGCGAATCGAATTAAAATATAAATATAAATAAGGAAAAGAATAAACAATAATTTTTATTCATTAGATAAATGCGAAAGTTGTAACTCTTTTTACATAAGTTTTTATTTTAATAATGAACGGTATGTTATAATAATATGGATTATAATAAATCAAATCGATTTCATGCAATTCCATTTATAATTCTGTTTTCATAAAATTTCGTAAAATGTCAATAATAATAAAAAAAACAATTTGATAATTCTTAAAAAATTTATTTTGTGATATATTATTATATTGATTTTTAAAAGGATTAATGAATTTCGTTATAAGTGAATAGATTGTCATTTTACAAAAAATAATTTATGTATATTTTGAATTATACAATCGTTAATCGTTTTTATTATTATAATAGCAATTGAATTCATTTATTATAAAAAAACATTCGACTTTTATTCAAAATAATATAATTTTTTTAAAGCTTTCAAAGATTGGAAGACTTTCTCCCGCCCGTTTAAATTATTTCGTGGAGCGAAAAATAAATCATAATCCGATGGAAGTGAATATGAGAGACACATTAAAATATTTCAATTTATTTTATAAAACTTATTTTATGCCGTTTTAAAAGTGTGTAATTCAGCATAAAATCATGAGATTTAACAAAATTTTATTTCTTAGATATTTGTGACTTTTCTTTTGAAACTCTTTTCCAATTATTAAAAATACTTTACATAATCAGATAATATAATTTAAGCAAAAGGAAATTTTAATCTTTGCACGTTACGATTACAAATATTACACGAAATATAATTAATCCTCTAATAATCCTTTTAGTATCATTAAGGTACTCTTTTTTTTATTAAATTATTATACATAAATTCGTTGCAAAAATATAAAACTTTCGTTGAAATATTTGATCCAATAAATATCTTTGAAATTTTTTTTGCACGATGCAAATAAGCGAAAGATATGTATCAAATGAATGGAAAAAAATTACACGCTATTGCAGGTTTAAATTGCACGATTTATTTTTATAGTCTAGTAGAACGGAATGATTATTAAATAACTATGCCATTTTTACATTCATTTTTATTCATTCATTTAAAACTGGGTAATTTGGGACAATCCTATTTTCAGATTTTTTTTTCTCTTCGCCAATATTACCATACTCCTTGCCAACAATTCGTTAAAATCTTCGTTTGAATCAACAATCTGATAATATCAACTTAAATTATTGCATCATCATTAAGCAGGCTATACACCCATTATTCCTGTATCGCGCATCGTATTACTTTCCCATTTTCCGTCTACTGACATAATTGTGTAATAAATGGTATGTAGAGAAACGTGAATAATTTTATCATAATGCATTTGTTTCATTCGTTTGTTTCACAAAACTTTGCATACATATGTTGTAACATATGACATAATATGTGGATGAAAATTACATATAATGTATTGTATTTTTAAATTTGTCAAATTTATTTGTTGTTCGAGTTTTGGTAGCTCAATCCGGAGATAAATATATAAGAATTTAATTTTTTTAAATTTAAGAACGATGAATGAATTGCATGAAAAAAAAATTGGAATTAATTTATCATCTGTTTCATTTGCAAATTTTTAATATATTATTTATAGATGAAATGAGATATATTCGTTAATAATTGATAAAAAAGAATTTTTCTCTTAATAAAATAGTTGTTAAATGGATTAATATGTAAATAGATATATTTTGTCATTTTTTTCATTTCTGAAATTTTTTTTCAATGAATCCTTTGAACTTCGATATGAATTTTATTTAATAATCTTTTAAAATTCCTGATTCCATTATTAAAATTTATATAACAATAGTTAATATTTAGAAATTTCATCGATTTATATATTTAAAAAGTTAAAGTTAATTTTGAACAAAATATAAAATCAAATCTAAAAAATTAAAAATTTTCTTTATCTTGTATTTTGTACTTGTATTATACAGTTAAATTTGAAAAAGAAATTGAAAAAAAAGAAATATTGAAATTTTAAAAGTCCATTTTTTAAAAAAAAGTTTATATACATAGGATTTTGAAATGTATGGAGAATGATATCAAAAATATTGACCACGTTGTAGTTTTCCATCAAGTAATTTGAAAATTATATAATTATATATAATTATATTCATGGTGAGCTGAAATTATTATTTAAAAATGTATTGCCTTAGTGCTTGCCGACAATTCGGCAATGTTTTTAATCTAAGAACGCGGTTTCCGTTTAAAAGCGGCTTGGCTTTGATGTCTAACATCCTTATTCGTCGGTTTCTTTCATCATTATCTTAATATATTCGTGGAACATATTTTGAGAATTGATTCTAAAAGTCAAAACAAACATAAAAGTTGGTATACAAAAATATCGGTTGAGGCTTATTTACTTAGTTATAAATAAAATAAATTTGCATTAGATAAAGTGAAACAGAAATAGTGCGGGACAATGGTATGATAAAGACAGAGTAATCTCACTCTTCATCATGTTTTGTCTACAGCAAATTTCAATTGTTTACAAATAAATCTTAATCATAATTTTTGTATACCAATTTTTATATCAATACATATATCTCGATATTTATGTCTCATATTAATTATAAATAATATTTTCAAAAGTCTTCTCTAATATATTTTTATTATCTTGGAATAATGTTCGAATATATTCGTGATATACAATACAATACGTATACAAAATATATATTGCATTGCACGAAGGTTACCTATAATCTAAATGAGTCTAATTACATATCATTTTATAATTTTGTTGTACATTGTTCTTTGCCAACGTATCGATGTTTACTGGGTTAAACGTATGTGTGTATGTATTTCACGAATTACGAATCGGCCTTCAATTTATTTGCATTTGAAAGAACGTAACAATTTGTAATTTACGTACATGACCTTGCTGCATCGTTTATTTCCCCGGTTGAATGTGTCGAACGAAGAAATATCGTCGGCTATTTCTCATCGATCCTCTTATTGTATCCTATTTAACGAAAATTACAGTAGCAATAGTTTTTGTTCGGAATAACACGAAAGTCGGTTGGCTTGTTCAAGTACGACCATCGTCAGCCCTGAACACGAGCAAAAAAAGTAACTCTAGTAATGAGTACCAATTACTATAAGAGCGATAATGTACGCTACTCGCTCGAATGGATCTTAATGCGTTAACAGCGTTAAAAGAAAATATTCGAGTATCGTAAAACTATCGTCGAACGTTATTTTTGTTTAAGTTTAGGATGGAATTATGTTTCATTAAATGGATACATTTTATTAAATTTGACATTTATGCTTCGTTTTGAAATTTTACGATTTTTCCTGTCTTTTTCAATTGTGAAAAAAAATTTGAAAAATATATTCGTGGAATATATTTAATATTTTAAATATTAGTTAGTTTCAAATGTGAAATGACGCGTATTATACATGACATAGCAATATAAAATGATTTCAATGATTTAATATTTATTTATTATAATATTATTTATTTATTATTTATAATATATATTAATATTATATATATTATTTATTTATTATTTATAATAATTTATTTATTATTAAGGGCATGATTTTTAACATCTTTCTTATATATACAATTATATATATAATTCATGGATAGTCTTAAATATTCATAAAAACTTTTGATATTATCTATTGAATTCTATTTATATATTCGTGACAATATATGACCATTTAAACTCTTCAATAAGATATCAAAGATATCTTATCAGATTATTATAATATTTTTAAAGTAATAAAATATTTCGAATTTTTTTATTAAAAAATTCTATAGTAAACAATTCTTCAATAGATTTTAATTTTTTTTTAGAATAATTTTTTTAATTTAATTTAAAAAAAAATATTTTGATAACTCAAAAATTAAATATAATCATACGTACATATATATAACAAGCAAACTTATTTAAAGAATTTATTAAAGAAAAATTGTTTTCTTAATTTAAATGATTTTAATTTTTTTAAAGATTTCTTTTATGATGTGTATACAATGTATCTCATAAAAAATTCATATACTCTATTTGACTTGTTTTCTAATTATAGTGAATTCTTTTCTAACGTATCTATATCTGCTTATTTTGATCAGAGATGCTCAAAATGATTCGAACAGAAACTTGAATTGGTTTCACTATTGATTTATCATTTCCAAATATTATTTGTTTTTTTTATTGTATTTTCTGGATAGATTGTTATGTTTGCTTGTTTAATTTTTTTTTTTTTATGCGAAATATATCAATGGGCGTTATATGATGGGCGTATGATATTGAATTCCGTTTGTAGAGAAATTAATTTAACACTTTTATCTTTTAATAAAATTATATTAACATAAAATTCACTATAACTCAAAATTACATAATGTGAAAAAGATCAAATAAAGCATATGTTTGTATTAACTTTTTTTTTATTATTTTCATATATAAATTTATTCATTGAGATAATTTCTTCATGAGACACGTATATGTATATATAGAAAACTTTTGATCATTGTAATTTCAATCGGCTATAGATTGTTTTATATTCATTTATTATATATAATATATAATATATAATATATAATATAAATATATATATATTTATTTTATTTTCACATTCCACGAATTCGTGGAGATTCGTGGAATGATCAAATATACCATTTGGATAAATACTAACTGTAATGATATTTGTTCACCAACTAAATCGTGTTTATACAAACAATTGAGAAATGACAGTTGTATATTGTAGTACGTGCTGCTGTTAATTCGTACAAACAGAATTCAGTATAATAGTAATCGAAAATTTAATTAAAAAATAACTCAAAAACTAAAAGTGATTAATGATTACGTATACAAGAAAAAATTGTTTAAAATAGTAATATATTTCTTTTGTGGTATATTTCAAAATCATTAAAATCGGTAAAGAGGAAGATTCTTTTGCTTAATAAAAAAAAAATTTTGTTTTTAATTTTTCATCATAACTTCTACTTTTCAATATATTTTATTTATGTATTTTTCGATTACGTTTTTTTTTTTGAAATTTTTTACTGTTGTAAAAATATTTTGCAATCAAAGTGTCTTTCATTCTGGACTGTATGCAACAAACATACTAGGTTGAATTATAGGGCACCGGAACGTGCATCGCGATGTAGTAATTAACACGTTTGTTTGTAGCAGAAAGAATCTCGAATCCCAAAAGAGTAGATTTGTAAATGTTACTCTGTCGCGATAGAACAATAACATCGATACATTCACGTTTTTAATTGGAAGGGAACAGTTTATAAAGAGTAAACACATTGCGATAAAAAAAAAAAAGAACTTTTCAGTATTTTTCCATAGAAGATATATAAAACGCTCAAAAAATATTTTCGTAAAATTATCTTAATTATTCATAAATTTGGATAATAATACGAAGTATTATGTATTCAGAGAGTTTTGCTCTATTTGTTATGTTCTAAATGCATAGAACATTGTTTTGTTTTTCGATTTCTTTGCGTCATGTTGTGTCATATTATTCACGAATATAAGTAGAAACAAATGCGATAAAAAACGAGAGCGCATGTAAAAGTAATTACATTTAAAAGAATAAAATTGACCTTTATGTGTCTTCTATATCTCTATTTGTAAAAAAAATTAATTAAATCCCCTTTTATATTCACGCAACTTTTATTTAAAATATTTTTTAAATTCACTCTGTATACGATTTAAATATTTTAATGTTATTAATTTGCTATTTATCATAATTAAAATTTCCATTAAAATGTCTACTTCAATATTTTATATGTATAGAGTAGAAATGTACGACTGAAATTAATGGAAACACTTTTCCAAGTTTTATAGAGTTTGATAAATCTTTACTGATTATTAATGGGGCACTGATATTTCGAAATATATTATCGCCAGTACTTGGCGGACTATCTAAAAGTATTACTGGCATCGTTTATATGAAAGTATGCATCGATTATACGTGTAGTATTACAATATCTTGGTAAATAGATGGATGTATGGAATTACCGAATGACTAGTCACGTTGTGTCGTTATTCTTTCCACGATTATACAACCGTGTTATCATGTTACACGACGTTCTAACCTTTTATGTAAATCGTGATATATGAACATACATGAGAACGAATATATGACGTATTCAACATCACTGATAATGATAAATAATATTGAGTGATTTTTTTAAATTTTATAGTTACCATTAGTCATCATTCATACATCATAGTTCCTGATCATCGAATTATTAAATTTTATTTTGTAAAATTTAAAAAAATAAGCGAGTTCTGATAATAAAGTTGATTAAATTAATTTCTTTCTTTTTTTACTTGAAAATTAAGAATAAATGATTGTTTTAAAGAGATAATAATTCTATGATACTATATTATAATGCGAGAAATTGTATCTATTTTACTTCGTAACTATTTAGTAACAAGATGAAAATTTTAACCAAACAATCATAATCAACATATAACGATCATTAAAACTACGAATGAAGTGAAATTTAATTCACTTTATTTCTCAAATATCATAATATATACTTATATACAAATATCTTATGTTTTTTTTTCATATCATGTGCATTATAAATTTTTACATCCATATACAATCCATAAAAATCCGTCCAACGATTATATATTCATTGTATACAAGACAAAGATTGGAAAAGCGATTACAAACAATCTTATTGTTTGCAAGAATATATTTAAAAAGTCATTTTTATCATATTAAGGTAATCATGTTAAGATATTAGTTAAAACACATTTGAATGATACAAATGTCTAATTTTGATCATTTAAAAAAAAAAAATTATATGACAACTATTTAAATTAAAATTTTCAAATAATAATATGAATAAATTAAATAAATAAATCAATAAAAATGAATTATCAAAATTAGAAAAAAAGATCATCAAAGTGGAAAATTATTATGAAAAATAAATTAAGTAAAATATATAAATATACGTGAATGTCGTTTCTGTCGAACGAAGTTACAGAAGGTTAACGATTGTTAGCCCATGTCTTTTCTTAAATCGTTCCGCTGACAGTGTTTATTTTCTCTCACCATAACGTGTATTATAACTCTCGAGTTTCGGTTTAACGTAAATACGTGCGTGACGCATCAGCCATTTTTTGAATAAAACTCGTCCTTCCCGCTATTCCTGCACGTGACGACCTTTCGAAACATCCAGCTTGGAATGTAACGGACAAACATCAGGAAATCATTGATCATTTTTACGCGGGAAACGATGCATCTGAATTATGAAAACGTGACCTAACCTATACCTTGTTTCTATGTGAATTTTCGCTCGAGTAATACTCGCTTTAATTCATTGAAACATAAATTTTTATAAAGAAACAAGAATTTTGTCTTGATAAAATGTAATATGATAAAATAAAATAATAATAATTACTTTAATAATTAAATGTATTAAATAATACGATTGAAAAATGAATTAAATAAATATTTAATTTTTTTTTTTCGTATTATTGAAAAATGAATTGAAATGAATGAATTTAAAAATGAATTTCGATATTCCTGTTTCTACGATCTATATTTTCGCTTATCTTATCTTTTCTGTATGTTATTTTTTGTTTTTTCTTCGCGCTAAAATGCAAATGTTCGTTTTTTCTTCAACGCTATATATTTCTTAATTATCAGAAAGATGTAAAAAAAAAAGGATATAATGTATGAAACACAATATAGTTACTGGTTACAGCATTATTTAGTATTAGTACTAGTTCTAGTACAAAATGTTAGGAATAGATAGAAGATTTGAAGGATGATTTTTGAAATTAAAAAAATAGAAATATTGATAAAATATTTGTTAAAACTTAATTTATAAGTTAAGTAAATAAATTGAAGATATTTATATGAAATGAAATTTTTATGGTTGAAAAATAGGAGATTAAATAGAGGTATTATTATACCTTATTTTTCAAGTGTTATAATATATATACTTATTATAATATATATACTATAGTATATATATATATACTAATATACTTTGCATATTTTGTGTTTTTTTGAATATGCATTCTCTTGATTTTTATATATTTAAATTTTGCATGCATTTTGCGAATAAAAATATCCGGATTTTAATTATAAGCAATTTAATTTTATATTAAATGATAGAGCTATATTTTCATACTCATGTTATCTATATTTCATTTCATTTAATTTTAAATGAAATTGCTTATAATTTAATATATTTTGCATATCAATTTTGTTTTAATCTCTAGATTATCTTAAATTTTCTATTTACTTCGTCTGAAATTTATTTATTCACATGAAACATTTCTGTTTATATGAATTCCATTTGAAAGATGTTAATATATTTGGAATATTATGGAATATCTTCGAAAGACTGATTTTAAAACCTGAAATAAACGCAATAGTTAAATTGAGGTGAAAACAGTAAAATAATAATATAGCAGAAATAGAATCATTCTATTTTTTCTAACTTAAATTGCTTTAAATTGCTAAACTTTAAATAAAATTTTTCTACAATCAATCCTTCAAAAGTATTTCATAAATATATTAACTGTATGAAATACAGTTTTTTACATAATCTTACAGAATCTATATTTGAACTTTAGCTATTATTATCTAAATCATTATCTAAATGAACATCTATTTATATAAATATTTTTATAATATGTGACATAATTAGAATTGTAATTATATATTATATTTTTAATATTTTAAAGAAATTAATTTATTAAGCTATACTTATCAAATTGTTTCATTATAAATTTCCGAATTTATAATATTTTATATATTATTATGTATTTTAGAGAAAACATTTTGTGAAATTCTTTAATATGAAATTTGAATGTAAATTTGAAGGTGAATTTCGATTAACTCTATTTATTTCGATTATTTCTAATTTTAACTAATAATTAAATCATAATTGGAAGAATGAGATAGAATTAGATTACATGAATATATATATATATATATATATATATACTTGTTCCTCGATGCTTCATGTAAATGGATTTCTACTGTAATACTGTCTGTGATTAGTTATGAATGGTTTATGAATGATATCATCGATAATGTAAAATTGAATTGATTTATTGGTTGATTTAAAAATAAAAATGATTTAAAAATTGATTGATTAAAAAATAATTAGTATTATTATTTATTGTTAATGTTTTTAGATATTCAGATTAGATGTAGATTAAATAAAAAATATCGTTTTTTTATAAATTGTATTTATGAATGTTATCTTTTATAATGTGTAAATATCATAAATTCTTATTTATCATTAACTATTCTGAAATGATTTTTTTTTATACAAATAAATATTTATTGCATAATATCTTATAGTTCATTGATTAGAAAAATGAATATTTATATTCATTAATAAAAATTAAAAAAATTTACTTTGCTTATAGATATAAAAATATTCTTTTCATTTTATATATTATATATTATATTACACATAATATTTTAAATGTATGTATATTGATTAATTAAAAAAATTATATTAATCTAAAATTATAATAAAATTATAATTAATCTAAAATTATATAATAAACATATTTTAATAAAGAAATTTCATTGCATAAAAATATAAAATTTAAATAAGTAATAAAAGAATTTTTTTTTAAATATATGCTTAAAAATTATATTGCAAAATAGTAAGAAAAAAAAATAGCGTAAAAAAATAACTTAAGTATTCCACAGTCATTTATAAAAAACTTTATATATCTTATGTGAGTTCAAACAATAAGTTGTGTTATCAGAGTCAACAATAATTCTGTCCAACGTGAAATATTGCGAATATGTAGAGCATAATGGATTATATGTAAAGTTTTGAATCAGAAATAGAAAACTGAAAGAAAATGAAACAAAAAATGAAACAATAAAATTAACATTAATCAATTGTGGCTTATAAAATTATAAATAATTTAATTTGTTATTAAATAAAAGGAAATAGAGATAGATCTATTTCGTTTTATCTAATATAAAATTAAATTGTTTATAATTTGAATTCTAAAAATAACTTTCAATAAATATTTTTTTTGGATATATTTTTACATATTTATTTTAAGAATTATCCTTTAAATTTTCTATTTGTTTTGACATTTTGTGTACAATAATTTTTTTTGTAAATGTAATATTAAACATTGTAAATGTAATAGTTAAACATTATTTCGAGAGAATGAAATCAATTTTTAAAATTTATTTTTTTCATTTTTTAAAATATAACTATGTTCAAGATAAAGCAAAATTTTAAAAATAGTTAATATATACAGTTAATATATTCATGGGACGTTGAGTGTCAATTTTAGAGACAAAAGTTGATCGACATAAAAATGTCGATTAATTTATTAAATTAATTAAATTATATAAAATTCAAGTTTGATAAAGAGATAAAGAGATCATTTCAATCTATCTATTTCTTTTTAACTTCGATTGTTTATAATTTAATAAAACAGACTTCAATTGTTTATAATTTAATAAATAACTCTCATTTTTCTATATCGATTATCGTGTTTACTTTGGCCTCTAAAATCGATCATTCAGAGATCTCACAAATATATTAACATGACGTATAAAATATTCTATTACCATGTTGAAGAAAATATAAAAAATTTTGAAAGATAAAAAAATTATGAAAATTTGAAGTTTGATTTCACTCAAATCAATTCGATTTTTTATTTAATGTAAAATTAAATTATAAATAAATACACGATTTTTCATTAAAATTAAAATTTTCAGATTAATTAAATTCCCTCATAAGATAATTTGCAAAGAATATTAGCAACGTTTGCACTCGTGAACAAATAATATTAAGTAATAGTTGCTTGAAATTAAAATTACTCGCAAATTTGATAAGAAAAAGGAAATGAAACAAAGGAATATAAAATGGTAAAGGGAGTGGTTTGGGCGAGAAGGAGGGAACACGATATCACGGAGTTAATTAAATAGCAAGATTGCACCAAAGGTTTAACCGAAGCGTGGGCGCATTGCAGTGGATTCTTAGCTGTTTCTTGGCAAGTGTAGCTCGTTTACTGATGTACGGAGTAGACTGCTGCTAAAGCAAAGAAAATCGTGTTGAAACAGAAGTGACGTATTAGAAACGAGGTGGAGAAAGGAGAAATACGGGTTGATGTCGAAGGAAGGTGCAGAAATATAGCGTGGTTGAATGATTTCGTGCCGTGGCCAACGCTGGTTGTGCCAACATGTGCAAGAAAACGGCCAACCGGCTAATTAAGTGTATGAATAATCGGTAAACTAGATTTGACGTCCGGTGATTAACCTCTGATATAAGAAGCCACCTTTATTCTACATTTATATTCTATATTTATTTATTCTATTTAACAAAACTATTATTATATATATAGTTGTTTGATAACATTTTATTATAAAATATTTATAGAATTATAACTTTTATAGAGGCTGAAATTATTTAAGACTAGAAGCGTAACTATTTTTAAAATAGTTAATTGTGTCGAAAAAAATAAAAGTTGAATGATTTCAAGAAAGACATAATTTAATGTAATTCGTTTCTTTTATAAATAGGTACATGAAATATATATCAAAATCAAATTTTGCTTTTTTTTTTTTTTTTTTTTTTAAAGAATCGAATATTTTTCAATGAATCAATCTATTTATATTTTGTAAGAAAAAAAATGTTAAAATATTTATGTATCGAGAAACCATTATTTTAGAAAATATATTTTTTTTATTTTTATTTTTTGTACATTAAATTTTACGAAGTTAAATTAAAATTTTATGATTAAAATTCAATAAAAAATGTGTGATTCTATTTAAAAAAATAAGCTTGATCTTCGTATTCAACAATAATTTTAAAATTATTTTTGATTCTAGGTAACGCACTTTATATAAAAATATTTAATTATATTATAAATCTTTTAAATTAACATTGTGTAATTTTTCAATTTTTCATAATATTTTAAATATATTTTATATATTTTTTCCAACAATTAATTAGTTTCATTATATTAATTTCATAACAAATCGTTCAATTCTCTTATGGTTTCTTTAAAAACAATTTATTAATTAAAAAACATTTTCAAAAACTTTCTTGAGATTTTTTCTAAGTATTAAATGCAAATATCACTTTCAGAATTTATTATTAACATATTTAAATTTAAAAATATCCATTATAATAATATAATTTATAATGAGAGAATTAGCTATTATTTTTCTCATAAATTACACGTATTTACACATATACATCATTTTTTATGCGCTGAAGATGTGTTACGTAACGATACATAATGGTACACAACTATTCTATTCGGATAGACTCGGTTATTATTCGAGCAGGTTTTACAAAATGGTCTCGCCCGTGATAAATCTTCGCATATAAAGATTTCGTTGTAAACTGGTAGTGGCCTGTCGGGATTGTTAATTTCGCGTACACACGCGGAACGAATCAAGCGTGGAGAGATTGCAGAGCAAGCGTCTCCTACTGTCCGATGTAAACAGATATCTCGCCAGCTACCTAAAAAATTCAACAATGTTTCGTTATTTTTCACTTTTCGTCTAGAACATTAACGAACGTTTAATCTTCGATAACGGCCTTTAATCTTCGATGAAAGTAAAAAAGAAGTAAACAAATGTTTAGATGAGAGAATAAATTGACGAAAAGATGCGGTGAATGGAAAGCGAATGGAAAAAGGACAAGTAAATAAATACCAAAGAAGGAAGGTATGCTTGAGAAACAGGAAGGTGTATAACCATAGACGAGATTTTAACACGGTCTATTGCGCGCAGACTCGTTGCACTAATTCATAGACTTGGATTATTTTCCTTATTACTTTTCTTGATTATTTTATAATTGAAACTAAATGCTCATTTCAAGACAGTCATGCACTTCTCAAGTTTCATCGTATAGTTTATCATTCCAATTCATTTTATCTTTTTTTATTGCTTTTTTTTAAGAGAAAATAAAAATCTTATTATCGAAGTGTGATTATCAGAATTACAGTCAAACCGTTATAATTCTAATCTCTATAGAGGGACAATTTTATTCGTTTTCTTCCGTTTATATTCTGAATATTACATTTAAATGTGTTATTATATATATATATATAATTCGAAATAGTCAGATTTCTACAAATCGAAACTTTTTATAAATCAAATTTTTATTATCATTGTTTTTTCAATTTGAAATGTACAGCTATATTTATTAAAAGAAAAAATTAGAAACAAACTAATAAATTTAGGAATTTATGTTTGTTATCCTTTGAGATGAATAGTTTGGATTTAAAAATAATATAAGGAGATAATAATTTATATATTAATGAGCAATAAATTTTTTCAAATATGATCAATAAAAAGCAAATAAAAATAAAAAATACAAAGAAATTCGCAATAAACATGTATCAAAATATCAGAAACCTATCATTCTACTATTATCTTCTTTCCTTCAATTATTAGAATTGTTTAAAAGTGATATGAAACATACAACTGCATTCTTATTTCTTTGTTCTTTGTATGTATATCCATGAAAACTAATCGAGATTAATTTTTTGTTAGTCTTATAATATTATTATATTATTTTTGCAATAAATAATTAAAAAAAATTTTTTCCTTCTTTAAACAGTTTCAATTATTTATTTAGTCAAAATTTGTGTATATAAAATTTTCGTTTATTAAATTTCTTTTACTAAAAATTTTCAGTGCATATGAAAATTATTATTATTAGTTGATCCTTGAGATTCAACTAGATAATGGAACAAGAGAAGAATTTTAATTTTATTTTAATAAAGTGACATTTTAGTTTGCTTGAAATTCAGAAGAAATTCAGAAGAATATTAAAGTTGTTATTAAACTAAATATTAAAATATTATTATTAAAATATTAATATTATTATTATAAATATAATTAATATTATTATATTAAATAATATTATTATATTATTAAAATATATACTCTCGGTTTAAAAATCTTTTTATTCATACAGAAGTATGTAGGTAGCAATGTGTGTCGATTCTAAGAATAGAAGTTTGAAAATAAATTCTTTTTTATTTTTAATCAACGAGACAACGATTTACTCTTATGCAATCACTAATTTATTACATAGCAAGTACCAGAATAAACGAGCAGCTCGAAATTTTGTAAGTAAAACTTAAACTTCATTTTTATATATTTTTTATATTATCGTTGTTTTCTTATTTTTTATTTTTTATAAAAATCATGATACGCAGATGGAACGAATAATAATAATAGAAATCATATTATAATATTAATTGAAATCATATGTCCTTTAAATGATATAATTCCTTTAAATGATATAAATGATATAATTTAAATGATATAATTGCATTAGATTCTTCAATTCTGTAGCATAACTGTATATCTGTATAACATAACTTTTCTTTATACACAGGAAAAACAATTATTTGAATATATGTATAGTTATATTCAAAAGATAAAAATTTTATTACATAGTTATAAATTAAGCAATAATAAATTAAATATCAAGGAATAAATAAAAATCTATTTTTTCAATATTTTGTGGAATTGCACATTTCTCTTTTGTTTTTTTATAGTTGAATATAGCAGCTATATTAATTAAATGAAATTAAATTAAATTCAAATATGTTCTTTTTAATATTTATTCTTAATATTTATACGTTTAATTTATTATCTTGTTTTATATTTTCATTCATCGATAATATTATTATTAGTTCACAAATTTCTCAATTTTACATGATATAATTCTTTTTTGTACTATTAAAATGCATAGAGAAAACAATCATTTGAATATATAATCACAGTTATAATATAGAATTTTAATTATATATATGATTGTACATCATATATATTGTACAATAATAATTAGATATCTATAAAATTATAAAATTATAAAATTAATAAAAATTTAATTTTTCAACAATTTATAGAATAATTCCTTTTTGTATTAAACTCCTAAATTGTACAAACTCTTTCTTACAAACAATTTTTTATAAAAATTAAAAATGTATAATAACATAAGAAATTTTGCTATATTATTATAAATTATGTAACAATAATTAAAACTGCCAAAGTTAATAAAAATTCAACTTTTCACTATGTAAAATAACTTTCTCCTGCATTGTATCCCCTCAATCGAAGAAATTGCCACGCGAGGCTATATCGATTAATATCCGTCGTGTGTATCGAAACAATCGATAAGCACAAGTCACCGCTAACCAGACGAGAATTTCTAAACGCGAAGCAGTTGCTTAAGTTATTCCGTTTAAGCTGTCTCGTTTATTGTATTCGACGCGTGTCCTCGCGTCGACAGTGGACTTAATTCTTTGTCTCCGGTCGAAGCACGTGCGCGAACATCGCGGTGCGAGGAATCTTGAAATCTTTTTATCCTGTCGAAAATCGATACGAGTCGAAAAAATTCTCTTATCTGTTCTTAGTATCGTTTCGAACGAATTTCGAACCGAAATTCTCAACATTAATGGAAGAAAAACGTTTCCTCCGTCTCGAATCCTTAGCGATACAACTGTGTATGTATGGCATGCATTGGTAAAGATTTATGCTAATCCATCGTCCTCTTTGCATCGATTTTGGCACACCATTCGATACGTTTGTCGATTTAATCGAACGTCTCTTATGTATATAAGTAGGTATTCTACTTTTTCGTAGAAATTTTCCATTGCTTTACGTTTTGAAAATTGTACATATCTTATGATAATTATGTTATGATATATGTTATTATATATTGTTTATATATTTATTGATATATGTTATTATATGATAACGAGTTGAGGAACTTTTTAGAAAAGAGATTTATGTGAAATTCTTATTTGATAATTTTTTTTAATTAATTGATATTATAATTATTACTATATCGTTTTTTTCTTTTTATTATATTTAAAATGTAAAAATTGAATTAAAAAACTGAAATTAGAATTTTTGATATAATTTATTTAATTTACTTTTTGTCTCATAGGCCATTTTTTGAGAAAGTTTCTTAAGTTATAAAAATATCATAACTTATATGATTGAAGAATTTTGAAAAACAATGAATGCTGATTTATTTAACAACCTTCTTTTTTACTTATAGTATAATATAACACATAATTATACACATAAAGATAAAATATAATGTCTTTTTTTATAGCGAATTTTAAATTAATATATATAAAGTTCAATTTAGCAAATATTAATATATTTATTGTATTAATAATTATCTTACAATAGTCAAGATCTTGAATAAAATACTTACATAAATTTCTTTAAATTTGTTTAAAGAAAAAGTTTTAATTATAGTTATAGAGTCCTTTTTATAATAAATACAATTAATTATGTGTAAAGGTTAATATAATAAGGTATATAATATACATATATATTAATAATTAGCTTATAACAATCTCAAAAACGACATATTATATTAAGTACTTCAAAATCGTTCATGTGGATATGTATATATATATATATATATACTTACAAGAAAATAGTCATGTTGCACAATGTTTCAGCACTTCTTGCATACTTTCATACATAGCAAAAACATACTGGAGTTATGTCCTTCGTTGTAATTCTTGCTGGGAGCGGTTAAAACTCCACGGTTTAATTAATCTCCTCCCTTCATACCACCTTCTTCTCACGTGCATGGGTATAAACCACACGCGGAATTCGAATTCGTCCCCGCGGCTATTTTTTCTCGTTACGATATTTCAAACAATACGCGCACGCGTCGCTCGTGTGTTACACGTGCGAACTCACCGCTCAAATAATCATGCACGACGCTTACCACGCTCGGTTTTCTCGCCACCAACACGGAAAAAAAACAACGGATACGTGTTTAACTTTCGTAAGTTGCAACCTACGATATGCCCATTCTTCTCATAATTAAAATGCAAGACACTTTATTTTTGCGATAAATTTTGTAAAGACATTATCATTCGGATGTTGAATTCAAATTTGGTAGATGAATGAGGAATGTAATATATAAGTTGTAGAAAATACAACTTAATTGCAAATTGTAAAATTTTTTGTAATATTTTGATATTAGGTATTATATTTTTATGAAGATGCTTCTGTTACGTTAAATCAGGTACAGACTTTCATCGCGCATGCGTAATTTATATATTATAAATTATAATATATATATGCTATATAAATAATTTTTTTAAAATGAAAATAAATATTCTTGGATAAATTATTTATTGGATAAATCATTTTTATAATTATAATAATATAAATATAATAATTTTTTGAAAATATCAATCACATTTGTAAAATAATCGTATTAAAAGCAGAATGAAGGTATAAATATAAAGTATAAAAATTATGCATTAGGAAAATAGTTGTTATATTTTGAAATAAATATACATGTCCATAATAATTCTATGGAACTATCAAATTAAAAAATAAAATCATTTAAACTGAATAATAAAATTATTAATATATGTTATTTCTTAAAAAATATAAAAAACATTTAATTCTAAAAAATAATAATTTTGTAATATTTATACAATGTTTAGTTGAAAAATAATTTAAAAATTGAATATATGAACTTTATATATTTCTATAAATTAATATCATTTTCCAATAAATTCATTAATAAAAATATAGATATAAATATTAAATAAAATTTTTAATTTAAAAAAATAGTTAAAAAATTGCGTGTAAATAAAAATTAAAATAATTTTATAATTTAATTCGACTTTAAAATATAATAATATATAAATGGTTATAGTCTTTTCCATGAGATTTGATTAATAAAATTAATTTTCGAAAATTTCTACAAATATTTTTGATACATTTATATGGTAGACACATATATAAGGGGACAGAATAAAAAATTCTTTATTTTTTATTTCTTCATCGTGTAGAATTGTCATTGATCTTTTATACAGTTTGAATTTTCTTCGAAATAGAATCATCTTCAACAAATATATTCAATATTTAGTGGAATATTATACCATTATTAGACCATTTTTCGTATAATAGTTTTTTAAGTGAAACCAAAAGAGAATATTTGCCTCTAACTTTCTTCAAAATTGATCATTATAGTTCGATTTTAAAGGTTGACAATTATGTTGGAAGATGTTTTATTTTTTTTTATGCTTCTCAAATCAAAATTATATGGCTGTATGGATAAGAAAATTCTCGTTCTAAAAAATTTCATTATCTTCAAGAAGTATTGTTTACATCATTGGATGAATTTGATTGCTCAAAATATCCACATATTCCTTGACAATTAAATGACTTTTCAGAATGGTAATAGAAAACGTAAGTAATAAAAAAAAAGAAAATTATGAAATGAGCATTGCTTTAATCTTTTATCTTGTAACATGTCATTTCTAGTGCGAAATTAGAAGTACTTTTTGCAAATTTTATTCTACAAAATTATCATCGATTCTTTTTATTTATCTCTTTAATTTTATTTTTAATTAATTTATACATAGAGTTATGAAATTAATCCTCTCAGAAACACTCGATTAAATTGTAAAATAAGAAAATAAGATACTACAAAACTACATTTCTGGCCAAATCATTATTTTTTAAAATAGAATAATTTTGGACCAAACAATATGAGTTTTTCAAGAAATTAGAAATATTAATTTACTAGATGACATGTAAAGTAAAAAATTTTGAAAAATTATAATTGATTGAAATTTCGAAAAAAAAATAAAGCTCATTTTTTCATCTGTATGAAAAATTAAAAATTAAACGATATGTTTTGCAAATTTATGTCAATTACATATACATGTTGAAAATCGAAATCTATTGAAATAATTAGCCATCAAAAAATGTAACAATCTATAAATTTTAAAGAATGATCCAATATTTTCTGTCAAAGATAATTGTGTATTTTAAATCGTTCTCTCGTATAAACACAAAATTCCAATTCATTAATCATTCTCTTCACAATCTGGGTCGATTATCATTTTTCCTAACATTTTTTTTTATCCTAACATTTACGAATACGAATTTACCATTGTATGTACCATATACACGGATATTGGCAAACAGAATGCGAAAAAATCTCCAGATAATTTCCATCGCTTTTGACTCTCGTATAAAGCGTTCTAATAATGCATCGGTGCATTCGAGGGCATTATGCATATACAGTTATATACCGTCGCATTATCAGGTGATTGTATGACCCGCCTATTCTCCAACCGTGCCCTGTCCTCCTTCTATCACATGGAATCACCTCCGTTTCATTACCATTCCATTCAGTTGCAATTTCATTCTCCCCTTTCCTTTCCAACCCCGTCATCCCCCTTTACATCCAATGGTTGTCGCATTCCTTACAGCCCACTAAACGACGACAAATCCAAGCCTCCTACGCTTAATTGATCGTGCACACGTAAGTATCTAAATTTTTCGATCTTGTGTTTCGAATCTTTGATATGTTGTAACACGAAATGTTAAAATACGACCAAAATTAATTTTTATATTTATCTGTATTTGTTATTCTCTGAAATGAATTAGTTGATGGGAATAAACATAAAAGATATAAACAAATTTTTATTAATAAGTTTATATTGGATAATTTTTAGGATTTTAGGATCAGTTCTAATTCATAATCAAAATTATAAATTAATTAAATATAAAAATTGATGCGTAAAATTATTAAGTTAAGAAGCGATTTAATTTTACATTTTACGTGAAGCAAGATGGAAATGGAATTAATAAGCTTAATAATACTGGTTTTTTTTTGTAAAATGTTATTCATAATCGTACCATTCAAATTATTTCATTTTTAATGCATATGATTTAGAATAGAGACTTATTGTACTCTGTTTTGCCTTGACATTTGAAAAAATATAACACATATCTTCATTCTATTAACTTCCTACTTGAAAAAAGTAAGTTTGAAGTTTTATAAACTCTTTTTTTAATAGATTGAAAAATGAAGTAATTTTAAAATACTACTTTTTCTATAACATCAAATGTGATTTTTCACAACAAGTTTTTTTTTTTATCAAGATATAATAATATATTTGATTCGCACATTTAATTTTATAGGAGAAATACAATATTAATCTATAACTTATCCATATATATCTTAAACCTAGCGTGATTTGCAATTTTTATCAATGCAATGTTCATATTGAACATATGTGAGAAATTTCCATTTTCAAATAACAAAATCTCATTATCTCTGTTTATTTCTCAATTATTTCTGTCATTTTTCACATAAATAGATTAAATTTATAAAAAAAAAAATTATTAATTTTCTTTTACATTATGGATTATGTGTATACAATATAATTTAAATATATTCCATGAAGTGAATAATCATTTTGTTCGGGAGTATATTCGTACATTTTTTAATTCATTATCAATAAATATAAAATTCATTAAATAAATTTGTTGTTTCGAAAAATGCATATCTAATTTTTTACTCTCTTTATGGAAAGCACAGAATCATATTCGAATATTCTATATTTGATAAGTTACATCGAATCGTTATAATATATTTTCGAATGATAAGCTTATCTACGTTTTGAAATTCTTTATAATTGGTAAAATTTTAATTTATTTGCACTCGTTTTATTTCGGTTTGTTTGATATGGTAAAAATTATTTTCAGATAATATCGCGATGTACGATTCCGAATAAAATTCTGATCAAATTCTGTTCAAATAATTATACATATCTATGAAGAAGTAATTGTTAAATAATTATTTCGTGGCAAATCGACATAAATTTTCATTTTAAGAAATAATTTTTAAAAATTCGTTTACAAAATGGCAACATTTTGCATAAATGCAAAGTATTCATTACTATCTAAAAAAAAAGTCTACAAGTCTATTATCAACAAAAAAGTTTTTATTTTCCTCTATAATTTCGCAATATAATATTACTCTGAAAAAGACAACAAATGTCTTTTTTAAAGACAGATGAGAGAGAATCAAATATACCATTTGATTCTCCTTTGTTCTCGATGAGAGAAGAACGAACGAAAAGGAATCCAAATAGTAACAAATCATAAAATGGTTGATCAAGCAAATGTTATTTTCTTTAGAAAAGAATAGAATGACATGTCATTCACTCTATCACTAAACGATTCTGAACGAATGTAAAGATTTATGATTTCTTGTTTTCATGGACTTCACTGGAAATTTTCGGATGATTCTTTGTGGATGACTTTAAATGAAAGAAGTGGAGATAACAATATGCCTTTTTTTTTAGTCAGAAGATTATTTTTTTAGAACTTTTTTTGGTTATGAATTCTCTTTAAGTAATTTTTGATTATTGGAGATATTCAAGATCTGTAAACATCTATTTACATATGTATATTTAAAATCCTTATCAAATATATTAACAACAATCATCAAATTTTAAAAGAAAAGGTTTATTATAAAAAGATAAATACATGTATTTTTATTAAATACTTTTTATTAATAAAATAATATTTCTAATTATAATAATCAGAATACATTAATAATAATATTCCTCTACAATATTAAACTTTATAACAACAAATAATACTGAGAATCATAATGGTGTAACCGATAGAAAATGAAAATTGGATATAATTTTATATTATTTTAAGTTAATCAATATCAATTTTCTCAATTTATTTATTTATATTTATATATTTATTATAAATTAAATACATATTGAAATGAAAAAGAAAATACAAAAATATACAAAGAATATTATTATTTTTTTTAAATATTAGTTTATAAATATAAATTTCTCAAAATAATTTCCATATTCATCCATCCACGGATAATATTTTCAAATATCAATTGCTTTCTCTGTTACTCACTTGACTCTACATATATACAAATTCTATATAGAATTTTGCGGACCATAGTATGTATATTATTATTAAAAGTATGAAATATTATATATTTTTGTATTTCTAATAGAATAGAAAATTTTCGGATAATATCGACAATTTTACAACGTGATTCGACAATATCTATGTGAAGAAGTGACTCAATGAATTTTGCATGATTGTCTGTTTCGTTGCAATATTGCAATCGACGGATATCTGAAACCCGTACATTTGCCATCATTTCCGCGTTGATTGTAATATGTTGCAATATGTCCTTATTTCGTACTTGTGGCATTGCCTCTGATCAGTAATGGTACATATATGTATTTGTTATGTATTAACAATGGAAATAATTTATAAAAATTTGAAAATTAATGAAAAATCAATAACGCCGCATAATGCGTGAAAAAATGAAATTAAACAAATCATAAATTATTATAAATTTGGAAATAATATTAAACATATAAATTTAAAAAATCAGATAAATTAAATTTTTCCACAAATGAAGTCCATTGTAAATATCTTTCATAAAATAATTCTTTTATTTTGTTTTTTGTATCTTATAAGTTTTTTTTATATTATTTTAATTATTGAAATCATCAAAGTTTTATTATTGTAAATAATATTAGGAATAAAAAAATTATAGCCTTTATAAAAAAAAAAGATTAAGATCTCAAAATCTTAGAGGATTCTCCTTTTAAAAAAATTTTTAAAAATCTATAAGTATATTATTATCATTAATTTACAATAATTCTTTTTGTATTATTCAATAATTAGATAGATATAAAGTTTTTCTTGAAAATTGTGATTTAAAATTATTTAAAGTTAATAAAATGATTCAATATGTCGAACAGATCGTTTACATTAACAATGAATCTTAAGTTTTTATTAAAATGTAGTTACAATAAAGATTTACATTTTTTGTTAATAAAAAATGTAAACATGAATTGATGTTTGGACAAAAAAGATTCTATTCTTGCGCTTTTTGTTAACTATAGGAGTGATCACTTTTATATATAATTTTTAATATATTTCAATATTGAGAAATTATTTTGCTATCATAATAAGATCACACTTCTTTCTAATGATAATAGAAATTACTATAATTTATGATATTAAGATTATTTTAATTTATTTCATTTAATTTTCATTTTTTAAAATATAATATAAAATCTTAATCTTTATTAAACAATTTTAAGAATGTAGAAATGCATGTATCTAAAATTGATAAAAAAATTAAAGATTGTAAAATGATTGAGTAAATAAATTAAGCCGCTCGTGACTAAGTATAAATATATATTAACGTTAATACGTTTGTATTACCTATATAGATAATCGATTAGATATATTTTATCTATAAATAATTTTTTATCATGAAACTAAGCATTTAAAACAAAAGGCAAAAATAGCATTTATTCTTAAGAATTTTTAACTATGAGATAAGATTTAAAAAAAAATATTTTGCTATCAAGGAAAATATCATTTTTCAAAGCTATTGAAGTGCTTTGATGAAACATAAAACATTTAACGGTACGATAACATAAAACACTTAAAATTATTTAAAACTACAAAATCTTTATTTTCTTCAAATGAAAATTATCGATTTATATAAAATAACTATAAATATAATAATAAATGTTATAATTAAAATAAATAAAATAAGTATATTAGTATACTTATATATTCAGACTATGAGAAAATATCATTATTAAATGATATATAATACTATGATATATAATACATAATTAAAAATGTAATACGAAAAATATTAAAATAAATTCAGAGATAGATTTTATATAAACAAAAATCACAAATATACGAATAATTTTTTTTTCTATTCAAAGAAAAATTGTTCATTAAAAAAATATTCTTTTTTTAACTATCATTCTAATAAATAAAAGTTTGTTTTCAAAAAACCAGTGTAGAATGAAATCATTTCTCAAAATTTAACAATGGAAATATTGTGGATATTCTCACATGCATAAGAAATATTAGTATTCGATAATTATATTATTTATTATAATTTAAATTTAAATTAACTTTTTGAAATAAAAAAAAATATATATTTTAAAATAATATTTTAAAATAATTAATTCTATAATTAATTATAATATTAAATCATAATAATTAATATCTGAAATTAATTTTTTTAAAAACTAAAATCTAATTAACATATTTAATATTCAATAACAATTTTACAAAAGAATAAATATACATTATAAAAAGCAGCACTTTTATTTTTCTATGCATTAGATATTAGCTTAAGTTAAGAATTCCATTTTGTCACACACACAACACATACGTGCGTGTAATATGATATTTTAAAAAAATTGGTTACATTGCCAAAATATAATGTAAGAATTTTAAAATTCAATGTTTTTACTTATTATCATTCTTTAATAATTGAAAGAATAATTATGTCTTTTTCGAAACTTTCATTAAAATTTCTTATATTCTAATATCTGCTAGAAAATATTTTTATCATAATAAAATAATCAATTACAAAATAACATCAGATTCATATCATTTTTTAGAGTCGTATTAATATCTTTTTATTCATATTTTTTATTTAAAAGAAATTTTGATGTTTCATTTATAAATTCAAAATATAAATATCTACATTCTTAAGTACATGAAAGATTAGACCACAATAAAATTCGAATAATATTGGAATTTCAATAAAAATTAATATTAATCTTTCGAAAATAACCATACTATTGTAGCAAAAATATAAAAATTGGACAATAAACATCATAAGATAAGTATTTTATTTTATATTTATCTCCGCTGAAATTTGCGTTAAAAATTATTTAATCGTTGAAACATTCGAAAAAACTACGTCAAATTGCAATCCTTTATTCGGCAATCGTATAAATCTCCGTCCAATTAAATTCGTTACACGCTCCACCAAATTTTAACTTTAACCAAATGCATTACATTTTAATCTAAACGAGTTAAATCGTTTTTTATTGCCGATAAAACAGGGCGCGATCTTTTTTTTTTTTATCTGGATTCCATTTCGACCGAGCGAACGAAATTTGTTAAAACTCGTCTAGAAAATGAACATTTCGAAACGAATTCCCATCATATTTTACAATGGTTACGAACGTGACGAGGCCGGGGAACGAAAATTTTACGAACACGCGTAATCTCATCGTTGAAATCGGAACCGCGTAAAAACATCTCGTATAGTAATTTAAATTCAGTTGATTAAAGTTCCGCCAACTCGAAAAAAATCGTATCAGCCGGTAGATGGAATCACGCGTACGTCTATATTTCGAGGACCGATTAAAAGTTTCTTTGGGTCTAGAGCTTTATCGGCCGCTTGCGGAACACGTATTCGTCTGAGGTATACGTTCGGTTATTAACAGAATGTATCAAACGGTGATTGGATATCGCGTGATTTAAATCTACTCGCTTGGGCTGTGATCAGCAATGTAATTATCGAACGCATGCGAACTGAAATTGAAGCGGTTCGTTCACCACGTTGGGATCTCTATTCGCGATTCTTCTCGACTTATCTGCACGGCACAGCACGCCATACATTTCCACGCTATGCTGCCCTGTGCCGCCGGGTATACAGGGTGTTCCGTAAATCGCGCTACCATCGACAGGAAAACATAACGTAAATTGAAAATATGGGATGTGGATGGTGTAGAATCGAGAAATGAGCGATTTTATGGAAAAATGTGTAATATGGGAAACTATGAAATAAAATTTGTTTAATTTAAAAGTTTAAGAGAAGATTAAATGTGAATATGTATAATACGTAAATTTAATTCTTGATTGAGCAGTTAATAATCGATGATTCTACAAAAATAAAGTGAAAGTATTAAATTCGTAAAAACATGCGTAATTTCAGAATAAAAATATGTGAGTATCTTAGTATTTGCATTATCCAAAAAAGAGTAATTTTATTTAATATAAATATATAAATTTGATTATTTCTAAATATAACTAAATATATTTCTAAATATATTTCTAAATATAAATATGTTAGTAATACGATAGGCAAAGGAATAAAAAGGAATAAAAATTTCATGTGCAAAAATAAATTGAAAATATAAAAGTAGAATTCTTTCATTTTAATGCAAAAAATTGTATGTAAAAGTACACTAAAGAAACTTCAATAAAAATATTATACTATATATAATTATTTTTATCGTTCTACCAACGATTCATTTATTTTTTTTTTATTAAGAATTAAGAATGAATCAAAATTATATAAATATATATAAATTTTAAAATCTGACATACATTCACTTTACACAAACAAATTTTATTGTTTTAAATTTATTTTTTCTATTCATATTATAAATATTGGGACATTGTATAATTACCAAAACTTAGCATATAATACAATTATATTAAATGGTAAATATATAGTAGAACGTCGAAGATTATTCGAATTAATTGAAATGAAATCTGTTCAGATAAATGGTTCATCGGATAATCAGTCAGAAAAAATAAAATTTATTTATACATATGTGAATCAGTTAAGCAGTTTTCAAATATAAATATTTATTATATAAAAGAATATATATCTAATTATACATCTGTATTTATCTATTTAAGAGAATTATTAAAAGAAATTTTATTTAAAAAAAATTAATCGCATTTAAATATCGTCTCAAAATGTATGTAAAAATATTTAAAGTTAAATACATATTCATTCTTATATTCGAATAATCAATCATTTGAATATAACGAAATATTCTAATAATTGACATAATTTGAAATAATGTCTCATATTTTTATTCCACTTCTTTTTTTTTTTTCACTTATTTTTTCACATTTATAATTGATACAAAAAACCCTTTTTGTATCATAAATATTGAAACACTCTGTATAATTTCCAAAGAACGACGTATAGTGAGTACGATTTATTGTAATAAATGATCATGACGAGGTTTTGATTCTTTTGTTAAAAAAACAAGGTGATATCGATTCACGATCGGAAATAATGGTAACTGTTCGACCGACCGGTCGGCATACTACCATGTGCTGTACGCGTCTATGGTCGTATGTTATTGAGAGCGCAGGACGATCCTGATTGGTCGTGCAGGTGCATCGACCTGGCCGACGATTGATTTCGCACTTGCTTTGACACGGCACGTTTTCATCATTCGCTTCGAGCTAATGTAATGAGCGATGATGTTGATGCGTCATTAATCAGTCCACTCCGTACTTTTACGCATAAACAGCTGCCTCTCTTCGCTCGATTAACATGTTTCATCGGTTCGTATCTCTTTATTTTGTATTTGCATTGAAACAATCGCGAAATTACGAGATATATTGTCATCATGACCTCGCGTAGATAGGATGTAAACTTTGTTGAAAATTCCGAATGTCGAACCGCTTATGCCTTTATTTCCTGTCGTACTACGTACCGCTCGTTAGTTACGTAACTACCAATTCCGATTAAATCCGGATAATCCGATAAGATTGTCTACCGCGAATACGTTTATTTCACATTGCCGTTCGAATGCCGGATAATTTAAGAGATACGTCGTTTTCAGACAAAGTAGTTTAAAAATTTTTTTGTGATTTTAAACTCTCGAAAATAAATAATAACTTAAATGATTTTTTATAATTTGTAATTTAAAATTAAAATAAATTTAGGAGAATATAAATTTATTTTTATTGAATTAGTAATAATCTACTTGAATTTATGATTAGATTTATAACAATAATTTTTATGAAAAAAATAAATGTTTCATTTTTTACAAACTAAAAGGGTATTATCGATTACAAACTGGAATTTATAGGATTTAAAAAGGATTTAAAATCAGTATTGAAATTTTTTGATAAAATAATATTATTTAGAGAATATATATATAATTTAATAATATATATATATATATATAATTTAGAGAAAAAGAAAAAAAAATAAACGCTCTAATTTTTGAAACTTTTCAAAATTTCTAATTCACAAATTTTTCATGAATCTTTTCTATTAAAAAAAATATTATATAATAATTTATTCGCTATAAAACGTTTCTAATCAAATCAAAAAATTGCTATTTCAATTACTGAAAATAAATTTTTTAAATCAAATTATCATTATTCTTTATTCATGAATTTATTCTGAAAATTTATTATTATTATCTATCAACAACTATTTATAAAAACGAATCTGATTGGACCTTATATTCGCCCGCTGAAGGTTAATCATTATGGATTTTAAGAATAATCATTTTGCATTATTATTTATGGATGTCACAGTTAACGGTGGTCACATATGCGCATATGAAAATTGTCCGCACGTGACGATCCGTTGGCACGTTTGACTTTCCACCCACGAAACCTCCGGTATTATTGTCCATTAGCCGTTCCACTACCGCAAATCTGTAGAAACATCGAGCAGAGACGGTTAATATTCGGCACGCTTGCATGTAGCCTGGAATTCTAAAAATTTCTGCGCCGTATGATTCTTCTTATGTTTACTTTGCGCGCATTTTATTGGGCTTTAGAAAAAATAATTTATTAACAACATGCAAATAAAAATAAAATAAAAATAAAAAGAATGGAATATAGCATATTTTTGAAAAAATAATCTATTTACAAACGTGAAATCCATCAACTTATTCATGCTAAAATATAAATAAAATAACATAATTCGTTGGTTTAAAAATTTCAAACATTGACGAACAGTTAATTTTAGAGATAAAATTACAATTTTATTTAGAGAAACTAAATTAAATGGATATAATTAAATAATAAAATAATTGATTTGTTTATGATTGAAAATATTTAAGGTTTAAAAATTTAGAATCCATAATAGGTAATGAGAATTAATGAGATATATTTAAAAATCAATATGTAATTATATATTTCGATAATAAATATACGAATTGAATATGTACAAAATGCATCAAATTTTGACAATAGATAAATATTTTGTTGAGAAATTATATCAAAAATGTGAAAAAAATTAAAAAACAGAATAATACGATTTTTTCAATTCAATGCAAAATATATATTATTCATGTTATTTGTTATATGTATTATAGATATATAGTCTATAAATCTATATAGTTTATATAGATTTATAACAATTATAAACTACGAAATTAATTTCAGTTTCGTTTCTTTTTTAAAAAAAGAAGAAATTAGACAAAACAAAATTTCTTAATAAACTTATATTACATAAAATTTTAATTCTATTTTTATTTGTAGAATCTATTAGAAATTAAATATGGAAAAAATATTCAAAATGTTCGTCCATACGTGTGCATAATTTTGAAATGTTTTGCAAAAGAAGTAGCGTATTATAAGTTCGCTTATTACGTTGCAATGTCACATTTGTACCATGTATCGTTGAAAGTCCTTGAGAGAAGTACTACTCGACTGCGACGAAAGTCAAGGCTATCACATATACAAAGGCAACGAAACGCGTATATAACAATGCGCCGTTTAATAATCCTTGTCTCTTTATTGCTATCGCGGTTACGGTCCATCTTTGAGAATTATTGCAATCGGTCAGCTCATTGTGAAATTTTTACACAAGTCTGCTATCCGTTTCCGTTTCCACTCGTGGAAAATTCAACGCGGATTTATCGTCCCACCACTAACGATATTCCGCGCGTTCTAAAACGAGAACACCGACATGGTTGTAGGGAAAAGAGAAAGAGAAACTTCAATCTTCTCTCTTCGGTACATCGTTTCAGAAGGGAATTCGCGTGCTCGGTGGTCCGTAATAAAATTAATGGAGCGTAGTAAGCGTCGCGGGGACGTTCTCCTTCTTTCGTTTCCCTCGGCGACTTGTGCTTAAGCAATTCGATGTTTCAATTTCCGCGCGTTCATTGAACAGCTTACGCACGCAAATGCAGTTGCCGTAACGATTACGCGGTCACGAAACACGCACGCGCCTACACGCAGTCATTTCTCAACTATTTCTTTCTATTGTTATATTCCTATTATATCTTGTTGTCTTTGTTATATATAAGGTGTTGATATGCTCGTGAATAATACGTCAATTTATATAGAAAAATGATTAAGGATTATTCATTCACTTATAAGCGATTTAAGTTTTAATTTTAAACGTTGGATAAAGCGAGATAAAGAATGAGACGTAAGAAGAGTAATCGTAACTCGATATTTTTATATAAATACTTATATAACTTTTGTGTTTATTTTTAATCTATAAAATCGAATATCCCTAATATCTATTAACATCTTGTAGAGAGTGGTATATATTATCGTTTTGATTTATGGCATTATAATATGTAATAATAAAAAATAATTTGAATAAAAACTATTAAATGTTATTAGTTCTGATAATTATCTAATCATGTTTAATGATATTTTTCAATTTGACAATGTTATTTTAGATTTCTTTTTTTTATTTCAAAAGTATCATATTTTTATTTATTTTTATGATTTTCAAGTAGATTTTAAAATATATTTTGGCAATATGAAAATGATAACAATGGAATATTAATTAATTATAATTATTAAATAATTATTAAGATTAAAATGTGTTTATGATTTTTGGGAATTTTTATTCTAATGTTATTTATTTTCTGTATTGGATTCTAATGTCTAATTCTGTATTGGTTCTAAATAATGGAAGGAATAATACAAAATATTTTTTTTGAATTGAAATCTCATCTTTATAATGAAATAAAAAAATGTTATAATAATATCCTTAAAATTAAAAAAAGTCATTAAAATAAATATTTTATCTTAGCATTTATTTTTTATTGATCTACAAAAAATTAATAAAATCCAATTTTGTGTCTTCTAAAACTACTCGTCTTTTTTAATTTGGATAATAATAATGATATCAAATAAAGTGAACATTTGCATGTACGAATTTTTCATTCAATCTTTATGATTTGATCATTTTTGATCCAATTCATTTAAGGTTACGAAGATAAGATTAATTAGATAATGAATATAATTAGAATCAACTAGTGTGAGCTATCTTTAATCCTACTAAACTATTGTATTTAAGTGTCTGTGCTCGAGAATAAAATACGTAAAAATCAGAATTTATTTTTTTACAGTATTTCTATCCTCGTTTTGCATACTTGTTGTATACGAATAATTTTTGTTCCGTGCAAAGAAACTTTTCTTTTTAAAGTTTTAAATATGATAAATTGTATATTTAACATTAAGTTAATATTCACGTGTATACATTGTTTTATTCACTCTTTTAACAAAATATCTCTAGCATTATAACGAAATGTCATGCGAGTTATCTCGCTCGAAGCAGCAAGTGAAAAGATTAAAGGATTCTCTAAATAAAAGAAGATTTATATACGAATGGAAAGACGGGAAATTCCACTTCATCAGTATCTACCTTGTGTCCCTTTTAATTGTAGATTTATTAAAGAGACTCTCGTTATCTTGGTTTAAGAAGAAAAAACAAGCTGTCTCCGCGATTTCCAAAAGTAACAGATCGTTTTGGAACAATGGCGATAAATTTAAAGGCTTGTGAAAACTTGTGGGAAAAAGATTTAGAGGCTGTGGAAACGAGTATAAACGAGGTCCCATGAAACTTCATTTGAAACTTGGAAAAATGTTTAAACGAAAATGTTACTCTTTGGATTAAATTGTAATAGTTAAATAGGATGACTGCTGCAATTTTGCAGAAAGAAATATATATTTACAAACTGAAATACAATTATTATAAATATTTCATTCATTAAAAATCTTGACAAATGATAATATAATATACAGAATGTTAATATATATTTGTAGAATATCTTTAAAGATAATCGATAAAGTCACAAACAAAACTTGGTATAAAAAAATTATTTATTATTTATTATTGAGTTTATTATTGAAATTTGTGTTAGATGAAGTGAGACAGAAAGAAAGACTGTTCTGTCTTTATTTCTACTCCATTGTCGCATTTTGTTTCACTTTATCCAACGCAAATTTCAATTGCTTGTAACTTAATAAATTTTAAACGATTAAACTTTTTATTTTTATATATTAATTTTTATGTTTGTTTTGATTTTTAAAATTAACTTTTCAAAGAATATATTCTGAAGATATATTAACACTTTATATATACATTTAATTAATATTAGTTAATATCTATTGGCCTATTTAAATCAATTGGCAGGTTCAGAATCAAAATAGAATAAAGAATCGAAAATGTAACAATTTCATGTTATATTTTTGATATATTCGATGTGAAAAATCGAATAGCCTTTGGATATTTTTGATAAATGTCAGAAAACAATTGTAAAAAAATGCAACAAATAGTCTGATATATATAATAATACATGTATTAAATGCGTATGCAAAAGAAAAGCTTGATACTTGGAAACTCTTTTATATTTCTTAAAAGAAAATCCATGACACGATTTTTTTATACGCGTCACTCTCTGTAGAAAATTCTCATGACATATACGTCAGATACATTAAATATATTGATTCACTTGATATAAGTTGTTTCAACATGGTTTATATAAGTGATTTCAACTAGATATGATTTAAAATCAATACAAATAAATCAAAAAATATAAAAATATATAAAAAAAATTGTTCCTTTTTTTAAATATGAACTTATATAAATATAAATATAAATCAAAATTTGTCATATAGGCTATTACAATTTTTGAATCCAAGTTATATTTCGACAAGTCAAGATATAATATCCGACAATTGTATTTCAATCTATATGTAGCTTTAGTTTAGCTTTCATCATAAAAGGAAATAAAAGGATGGGACAACGAGTGTATTGAACTTGTCGCGCGTGTCTTCCTCTTTTCACAACAAATGCAGACATGCCGGATTACTCAGGTTCGAAAACCTGTAGAGAGAATTCGATTCTCATTGACCGTAACCGGTATTGACGACCTCGAGACACTCAACGTTTTCACTTGTCTTAACACACATTTCCAAAGGATTATGCAGGATTATGTATTACAATCACATTATCGACAAGATATCATTATCTGCAGATCGTTTATGCGATATATATATATTTTTTTTTGGATAAAATTGTTTTGGATATAAAATTTAAATATGAAAAAATATGATAAGATTTTTAATTTAATAATAAAGTACCAATAATCTTTTTGAAGGATTAAAATTGTATTAAAGCAATTAAATTTTATTTTTAATTTTTGTATCATGTTTTTTTTTTTAATTTATAATTTTAAAATAGCAAAAATTTGGTTAATGTTCTTCTATCGTTTCTTTCTTCAAATAAATTTAATCTCTTGAATTAATTCTTTAATTCTAATCTGAAAAATGATAAACTTGTTATGGTAATATAGCAGAAATATGACAATTATTTGCATTATTTATACAATGACAATGCAAGAAAATTAAATTGTGCATATATGAATAATAATTTTAAATACAAGAGGTAAATTAAATTCATTCAAAGTTATTATTGAATTTCAATGAATAATGAAAATAATAAAATAAATAGACAATTTACAAGAGAAGATTTAATAGATATTAATTAAAAATGTGAAGTATAATTGATTTTTAATGGTAAGATTTTCGTCGTATAGAAAGAGAAATCTATAACATACGTCTTAGATATTCTTCTTCTAAATATTCATTCACTTATTTTTCATATTTTTGCAAAGATTTGCAATAAATATGTGAAAATATGTGAATGAAAGAAATTTCTCAATCTAAGTTAAATGAAAATTTTTCTTATTATTAAACTTTACTTATTATTAAATTTCCTTTTTTTTTTAAGTAATGAAATTTTTTTAAGTACGAAATGATTTTAATCATCTTGAATTTAAAATTAAAAATTGGCATTGTTAATTAACTACAATTAACTATGTTACTTTCAACGATCGTGACATAAAATCATATAATTGATTTAACTCTTTGCATTTTAATTTTTTTTTTTTTATCTACAATCCCTTAATTCATTTATAAAAAAAGGATTTCAATAAAATATTGTGTAAAGTATTACAAAATATTTGAAAGAAAAAAAAAAACATTTTAAGTTATTTTAGAAATTGCGTTGTATAATGTCGAGTCTAGTTGATGTAAGAAATGTAATGTCGAGCCACACTCGACATAGAAGTTCTAAGAGTTAACCTACCATAATTTTTGCCAATCCTGGATAGGATAAAATCACTTCCTGTTATACCGCTTGAGTTTCTATTTTAACTGAATTCGTTCATTTCGTTTACACGAAGAGATAAAAATACGTACGCGATTATATATATATACGCGTTATACATTGTGTTCGATGGATGAAAAGAAGCGTTAAGGCAACAAGAGAGGTGTACAAACTCGTGGTGGAATGGTAGAGAGAGGAGAAAAGAGAGGAGCCATAACTGGAGAGCGGCACAGTTATCGTATATGGACACAGATCTCGCTTATAATAACCGCATGTACAGCTACGTACGTTCTACATAGGCTATCACGTATAAGATCCTACTTACCGGTCCCAACGCTTAAAGATACGTCGCCCTGTGGTGTGCGGCCTGTGTCACTGATGACGATGATGGACGACTACGACTGTAATTTCCGCGGTAACGCCCCATTGGCTTGCAATTACTCGGACGAAATGAAGCGGTCAGTTTATATGTGTACTTCCAATGATGGTGCTTAGCGAAATTAAAAGACGCGAAATCAATACGCGTTTGTGTCAATTCTGGACCTCTAGAAATTAAAAAATCTCTATTATTAGAGGGAGAGATGTTGACTTTTGTGAAATTTCTTTAATTCAACTTCTTTCTCGTTATGGTGGTTTATGATGATAAATATTTTTTTTTTTTAAAAAGATTCAATTGTATGACAAAGATAAATCCTTTTATACCTTTAATATCGATTGTAAAATGATCTTTTTTTTTTTAATTCTTTTTGAGATTGTGAGGATATATAATAATGATCTAGTAAGTTTCACGAGGATTGTAGAGTTATTATAATTTTTCCGGCACGGTTGATAAAAAAGTTTGTTGGAATATAAAATTCTATTAAAAATGAGATTACATATTCCGTTTTGAAAGTTAGGTTTAGCCCATTTTTTTCTCTCTCTTTTATTTATTCCATATTATTAGAACATTCTGCATAATAAAAGATTAAATCTCGATTGTAAGATCCACAATAAAGTTCTCGAGAAAATTTAAATCTATTTTTTTCTAGAAAACGAAAAACAATTGACAAAGAATTTCAATTATATTTAATAACGCATAATTACACACAATTAGTCTACTGTCAATGTGTCATTAATAAAGTCTCCATGCCTATTTTAGCTGAATAATTCACATCCTTATTGCCTTGTTTTTCAACGTATAACGGAATCCGGAAAAATCTCTCAACACTATTAAGATTTTCCTGTAAAAATATCGCGTTCTTTTTTTTTTCTCTCTCTCTTTTTTTACTTCAATTATGTACAGATTTATCGATATCTATAATCATGTGATTCAATTAATGTAATAAAATTTCTTTGCTTTATACCCATGAATGATCACATTGTAACCAGCTGTGGTTAGAGATGCTTTAGCGTCGGATAATTATCGTACACGACGCGATAAGGGTGTTTGAGAACGAGGTTACGGAGCGCATGTTAAAAACTAAATTAACATGATGATTTTCCATGAAAATTTTCCAGGAGCACTTCTCGCAAGGATGAATTTTGACACGAATGAACATTTTGTTTGACATGGTTGCCTTAGAATATGCAAAGCAGTTAGCCCTGTCCGTTATGTTGATACCGTGTTACTGAGTGCAGTATACACGCGCCTCATAAAATGCCATGTACAGCTTATGTACTGTTATGTAATTACTGAATCTTTGCGATTACGAATATTCTATGCATGTGTGCATTATTTTTATCTCTCGAAGTAGTTGCAGTATGCTTAAAAAAAAAAATAATAATAATAATTTTTCTTCCAAATTTTTCCCTCCAAATCGTGAAATTGTACCGCGAAAAATACGAGCTCATTGCACAATTGAAGAGAAGAAAGATCGAGCATATGTATATATATATTTTTTTTATGTAAAAAAAAGCAGTATTATTAACGCTTAATTAATAATTGGGATTCCTTTATTATCGATTTTATTGTTACACATGGTTCTGAAAAATTCGTCGGATGTATGTATATCTATACGCGGGAATATCTTGTTAATACACGCAAGAAATAGTTAATTAATTTTAAATATAAAACGATTCGATTACCGTGGTTTCCATCAGTGCTATCGCACAATTAATTAATTTTTCAAAAATTGGAAGCGATTTTTCATAAAAAAAATTAAATGAATACATTTTTCAGATAAAACTTATTTATGTTAATCATGATAAGAATTCTTTTCGATGTATGGAAAATATTTGGAGATATTATTTCATGATACAGCACATAATTTATTATTTTCTAGTTAGAGAAAATATTGAGAAACGGATATCATCAATAAAGATTTCATTATAATACAATATAAAAAGTTAGAAATTTTACAAATATTAAATTTCTATAAAAATTTATAAATAGACAAAATATATATCAACAAAAGTTCATAATATTCTGTAAATGCGACAAAAATTTTCTTTTATATAATTAATATTTCTTTTCAATTTTTAATTATTTGTTCAGATAAAAGATAATGAAAAAAAAAATAAATAAATGAAGAAAAAAAATAATCAATTCATTTACAAATCTTAATTAATTAATTAGCAAAACATTAAAAACTTTTAAATCGTTAAATATTTATTAAATAAATTTATTCTTTACGTTAAAAAGTATTAAGAAAAATAAACCATTAAAAAAATTGTTTTTTTACAGTTCGAATTTTGCTAATTCGTATGAACGTTTCAGATTGCTGTTCTCTCTCTTTATTGCGTTGCAGATGTTGTAATTGACATACTCTGACATCAGGTCAATCAATTATGCTCAAATTACTGTTCTGAATATTTTATTTCTTCCTTCTTTTAACTGTCTTTTAATGTGACTAATGTTTATTAATGTTTGCACCAGCTTACCATGTGGCATTCAAATCTTATAGATGTAAACTATCAATTAATTTTTGTAAATCAATCTTTATGAATTATCTATCGAATTATCAAAGCATTGAGGCAATAGAAAAAATTATATCGATTTTTAATTTTGATAAAATAAACAATTTTAAATAAAATATAAATATATATCGTATCATTGTTTGTAAAAAATTTATTTTTAATCATCCTTTTTAAATTCATTTCATCCTATTCCTATTCATTTTATCCTTGCTGAAGATAAAAAGAAGGTTCAAGTTTATTTTCTTTAATTGTAAGACTGATAGAGTGAAAAGGTGAATATTATTTTTTGAACATCAGGGTAAAATATTTTTTAATGAATTTATTTATATGCGTTTCTTTCATTATTCTATTTTATAATTATTCTTAATGATTTAATCATTCTTCAATCAATCTAAATATAAATCTTACAATAAGAATGAAAATAATAAAAATGTAACAAAAAAATTTATAACTATATTTTAATAATGAAAAAATTATTCTAAATCAAAATAAGAACGAAAAGAAAATTTATTTATTATAAAAATTATTAAATATATAATTATTATACTATTAACTATCCCTAAAAGTATTGTATATTAAAAATTAATTATTTTTTATCATTATCGATAAGATATTTAATATCATCATTAACAAAATATATCTTTTAATATATTTCAAAATAAAGTACACAAAGTTTAGTAGAGTTCATTAATAATTTAATAATTTTCTTTAAATAAATTACATGATTAGATTATACATTTTTCATATAAATATATTTATTTCTGGAAACCTGTGAATAAGTGTTGATGTAACGAACAAGTGTTTACTTGATATTTCAAATCAGAATGTGACGATGAGCATTTTTTCCAATGTTGCCAGCAATCTGAGACACGAAGCGTGGGCAGAGCAACTGCAGTTGTAGCTAACGCTGTCGCAACCACTTTAGTCTCATGACTGCACCGTTAATCGTCCTACTGGTAAATTATCAAACTCGAAGCTGTCTTTAATAGCAATAACTAATTGGAAGACTATAAAAATTGGATATCAATAAAAAATCTACAAATGTATAAATACTGATTGTCAATGACCTAATTTCTAACATCGTATAGATAATATTGGATATTTTTCATTATATTAAGATATTACTATTTTACAAGAATACAAGAAATTTATATTTGTTAAAAATAACAGATTCTAAGTGTAATGTTGTGAAATATATTTGCATTTTACAGAGAACGAAGCTTTTTTAAAAATAATTTTAAACTTTGGAAAATTGAAAAACTTGAATGTACAAAAATTTATAGAGTGCATATAATGTGCAAAAATTCGAAATATTCAGAATATAATATTCATGGTATTGAGAAAAATAAAATAAATCTCTATTTAAATTTCACGTCTCTAAATCGTATTTCGAATTTGCGCAAACATTCGCAGTCTAATGATTACTTTGATTATCCCATATTAATTTTTTACATCATTTTTGATCGCGTAATAATAACGTGGAACATTTTAAAAGAATGATTAAGTGCACGCATAAAAGATTACTTTAAATGGATATGGTATCGCATTACGTATAAATTATTATTATTATTTTTTTTTTTCAATATTATGGTATAATCGACGTTTCATACGCAATGAAACCGAGTGGTGTACGGTTAAAAATTCAAGTGAATTCGTAAATTTCCGTATCACAGCACGCAAAAGCACGATGGTTTATTTTAAAATGCACAGGCTGGTGGAGAAATACGGCAGAATGCAGGAAATGAAAATTATCCGAAGCGTTTCACACACATTGAACGGGGACGGTCGAATTCCGATTTAGCAAAAGGAGTTTTTCATCGTTAACGAGCTTTTCCACGTAGCAATTTAACGTTTTGCATCTCTCTTTTCCATTTCTGCATATGTACATATTTTATATATACACGTAAGTACTTATATATGTATTTATATTTACACTTTGAAAATCGAAAGTTGTGCAATAATGATTTATAACGATTGAAACCCGATCTTAAATTTAGTTCAGAAAATAAATGCTTTGTAACAAGTTTCTTGATTTCTTAATTGGCTAAGTAACAAGTATATATATATATGTATTTATGTATCCATCGATTAGATATATATATGACGAATAACGGAATTGATTAAAATTTTTAATTTGATTTATTGATTATAATTAAAAAAATCGTTGTAAAATCGGCAATCGATATAATCAATTTGACAAAATTAATTGTCAATTTCTGATTGAGGAAATGATTGATTGGTTTAATCGATTGATCTTTAAATGAATCGTTAACGTTTCATTTAAAATTATTTCTACGATATTTATCATTTTATAACATTTTTGATATAAATAACTAATAATAAGAAAATTTTATTTCAATACAAAGTATTAAATGTATGATTTTTCAAAATCTTCATTTTTGTTTAATGAAAAAATTAAATTATTATAGGGAAGAAAAGAAATATCTTTTTGCAGTTAGTCAGTTTTTTTCTATATTCGTATATTCCTTAATCAAATGTCTACATTCTTCTTTCTGAAAACTTCTTTAATTAATCGTCTTCTCTTCCTTTTTTACTTTGAAATAATGAGATGCATTATGATACATCAATTAATTCTCAACAGTAATGCATTTCACTGATTCATTGCGATGACCAAATTCGTCAAAGCTTAATGTTTGATGAAATGAGATAAATACTAGAGATTAAACACATTACATATCACAATAATGTATCGATGTTAATGTATGTATTAAGCTACGTTTACATTAAACAATTTTTTATTAAATTTGTGATATACCAATTTAATATATACAATAATTTACTAAGAATGTGATTAATTTATTATAATTTTGTTA